>NW_016107470.1:2850023-2859652 GCF_001604975.1 Cebus imitator | reverse complement strand
AAAAAAAAAAAAAAAAAAACCAAAAACAGGATTCTGGTTGGCCTGTCTTGGTCATATGCCTGCCTTCTATCACTCTTGCTGGGGCTAGTATCATGTTTAACCTAGCCAGAAAAACACACCTACCTTATGGCCTATAGAAGGAGGAAGTAATGGGTTCTGGCTAGGAAAAATCAATAGTTATTGCATCCTCATCTATTTAATATTTTGGGTGATAAAAGGAAAGTCATTTGGCATATAAGAAACAGATCCCAAATAACATACATCATGGAAAGAAACAAGGAAGAAAGAGGAACAAGAAATAACATTATATTAGAGAGCAGCCTGGAGGATTTTATAAACATGTCAGTTACGGGTATGAGTCATTACGGTGCACAATTCTAATGCCTAAGAAAACACCCTCCATAGCCAATGGGATGCCCTGCAGAAGAAGTATATGAACAGCAGTCCTCTCTGAGAGACTGGTTGGTGGTAGAATACCATGCAGTGGGGTGGGGCCACAAGGTAAGACAGAATATAACGGATATTTGGTTTATCCTGGCTTTGTTTATAAGCAGGTTTTTTTTTTTAGCTTCCTAATTATTCATTAGCCTTTCAGAACTTAGAAAGGAAATTTACAGCATTGCAGTCATTCTTGGAATAGTTCAACTATCCCAATTCCAATTTCTCTAAGAGGAAAGAGTCTCAAAGAGGACACTTGCCTCCCCCAGGAGCAGAGAAAAAGTTAGTACTGGATTCACATAGAGGCCTAAGCTTCCATTTATGACTCACATGCCTAGCCTTGACTTGGTCCCACAGACAGCAATGAAAAATGAAGAGGCATCATTTGTGTGTGTACTTTTTGAAACGTCTTTTGAGTTACTTACTCATAGAATTCTGTGGACACTGGCCTCAATAGAACAAGCATCTTCTTATCTGGACACAACTCCCTATCTAAACATCCCTTACCAGCAGTCTAGAAAGCGGACCTCCTCCAAAGGTTCCCATCATTGTCAGCATTTATAAGAACACTCAGTCATATAGGTTTTCTATTGTTTCTCCCTCTGCTTCCTCACCCTTCCAGATGATAGACATGATGTACTTTGTCATCATTATGCTGGTGGTGCTGATGAGCTTTGGGGTCGCCAGGCAAGCCATTCTTTTTCCCAATGAGGAACCATCATGGAAACTGGCCAAGAACATCTTCTACATGCCCTATTGGATGATTTATGGGGAAGTGTTTGCGGACCAGATAGACCGTAAGCAAGTTTATGATTCTCATACACCAAAGTCAGGTATTTAAATTCAATTTGGGTGTGTCTTTTCCAAGTTCATTTGTTTGTTCTCAATAAATGGCTCAAGATAGAGGACCGATTCTTAGCCATCTTGGAGGAAAAACAAAATTACAGAAGGTGAATATACAATTTTAGAAAAGTAGTTCTTGGGTGTTTCTTTAGTTATGTCATGTTCCGTGACACGAATCGACATCTGGTATAACCAAATTTGATCAAAAAATGAACCACTTAAAAAGATCTAAATTAGTTTATGATTCAAAATCCCAGGGCCATGTGTTGAATATTTTCGTATCAGTAATATCTTATGTCACTAACTCCCCACCTCTACCCTAGCCTTTAGAAAATAAATTTCTTCAGTTGGACTTCAGAACAAATAAACAATGCTCAGTTTCACCATCAGAATTCAAGAGTAAGGGCAAACATCTGCATGGTATTTTTCTTGCACTGGAAACTATTCTCCAACTCTCTTTCCCACTGTCTTAAATTATGTGCTATTGAGACGCATAGGAAGCTAGTATTCATTGCCTGGAAGTATGGAAAATGCCTTAGGTCATAAACTGAGTTGCTTGCTATTAATGCCAAAAAAAAAAAAAAATAGTATCTATATTATGAAGCGATTTAGTGTGGGGAGTGAACGCCAGCAGGCCCCCAAGTTTTCATGCCCTAATAGATGCTGATTCTCTGTAATAAACACTCCTTTTGTATGGAGTTTGAAGATAGTTGTATCCTGGGAGTCTGTTCCAGGATTTTATTTGGACCAAATGTCAGGACACACCAGGCATTGGGAAATTTTTTGGGAAGAAAGCATCATTAAAGAAACATCTTTCAGTGTGGAGGAGTTGAATCCCAGGAGCAACAATTTCTCATTTCCCCTGAGGAGTTTAGTTCTGGAAATAACATCTCCCCAACATTGTTGCATTAAGATTTTTCAGACATTTTTTGATGACAGGCCAGCCATCTGAGCCCTGGACTGTGGACATGGATTAGGGTTATATAACCAGGTAGTAGAGCTTGTTAAGAGCAGGAGCAGAGACTAGTTAGCATCCCCCCTCCCACTGCCCTTCCCAGGTAGGACTGAGACCAGGAAAACAGGAAAAAGGCACCTAAAAGTGTGAGTCCTCCAGACCCGTGAAGAGGATGTGTGCTCTGGCAACAGAACACACCGGTATGTCATTTATTCTTCCACGATGGATTCTGAACAAATACACTTCCCTTCTCAAAATGTGTTATCTGAGGCAAGAAAGACTTTTTGGAACACCTAATTGGAACAAATACTTGTTTCATGAGACTTAGCCAGCTCACTGAGGAGGAATTTTAACTCCAACTCCTGGTTGTAATACCTTTGGCTGACAATGTGCAGCCTTCACCAAGACAGCTTGCCAGGGACTGGGGAAAATCCTTTTGAGAGCCTGCTTTCAAACAGTCCTTGAAGGCAAAACAACACTTTTTAAAAACCCACCTATGATCATTCTACTCAGAGATTAAATGTGCTATTTCCCCCAAGAAATTGTTTTTCCACTTATATTATTTTGCCTTTTTTAGTTTTCCTTTCTGCTTCAAAATGAGATTAAGCCCCCAGGGGTGTTTTGACAATGCCACATTTGGGGATGGGAGAAGGAGGGAGGTGTAGGTGTGCTTTATAAATGGGATTCTGTCTGTCCCTCTACAAGTGGCCATTTATTGATGTTGTACTATGAACCCAGCCTAGTGCAACAAACACCACCATCTGGCTGAATAAGAGGATTTATTATTGTTATTTTAAAAGAAGGGCTGATTGTAGTTTAGAACTCGAAAACCCCCTGGAGACAGAGAAGATGTGTTTTGTGTGAGTGAAATATGAAAATAGATTTCCCACACTGTTAATTAAATCTGTGGAGCTCTATGTGTGTGAGAATAAATTTCAACTCTAAATCCCAATGTATAACTGACCCAGCCTTGGATAGATGCAGCCTTCATGATGCCCTTCCCCGACCACTTACCTTCCTTTTTGATATTTTGAAATTGCTACAATGGTAGCCACTGTTCTAAGCTAAATCAGCCAGTTTTCTGTGTAGTGCTAGTGAGTATTTGTCCTTTCTCAAATGGATATAGAAGGCTGCCCCCAAATCTGTCATGACATTTGGCTAAGGTCACTGAACATCCCTGTCTTCCAAATGATTTGATATTCATGTTATGGCACTGGATGGGCCCAATGAGGCTTGGATGACTGCCCTACCTCGTCATTCAGAACTGCCCTGGAGACCCAAGTACCAAGCTGTTTGAGAAAGGTACAAATTGTTTACGCTGCCCTACGGTGTCTTGCCTCTTTTCTGTGTCGTGCCCAGGTTGGTTTGTGAAGCATGTTTTCAGGCTGATCGGATCTCATATCCGCCTGGACCCACAGCCCTGCCCAGGGTCTGCCAGTCCCATCCTGTGGATGTACCCCGTGCGGGCCTTCTGAAGTGCTACTCATCCAAACACACCTTCGCAGAGTGACTCATTTCTAACGGAATGCGCGTGCTCCATAGCTAACTCTTTTTGTTTTTTTACTTCAGAATTGCTGAGCCCATTTCATGTTTGGGAAAACATTCTGTCTTAATCGGGTTAGACGTATATAGATGTACAATGGGGCCCTTAGGGTGGGTTTTGAGAGTCAATCATACCCCTCAAAAGAGAGGGTAGCTTTGATGCCCTCACTTCTGGGAGGCAATGTTACCTTACTACAGATTTTTGATATGCCTTCCACCTTTTTTTCTGTTATTTGTTCTAAACACAGAAAACAAAGATCGATAAGTTCAATAAAGCCTAAGATACTAGAATGAAACTTGTAAGGTTACTTTCCAAATGTGCTTAAAACTAAACCAAAAGGAAAAAGATGGAGTCGCTGTAAAGTCACAAAATAATTTAGGTGCTTTTCACCTCTAAGCCATGTTGGACTAAACACAAATGATAGTTCCACCTTAACCTAAGTCCTCTGTGGAGGCTGAAATGTTTGCTTTGGTGTTGGAAGCAGGGAATAGTGAGAGAATATGATTGGAAGCACAAGATAAGGAACCTGGGGAAAGAACAGTGACTGTCTGTCCTACCTGGAAACTTTGCCTAACGCCCTGATTTAATTCATGGGAATGGAACTTGGTATTGTTGTGTGGTTGGTTCCTTTCTGGTTTGTTTAGTTTCTTTCAAATAGCCCAAAATTGTCCTCACGTGTTTGCTATGTAGAATCCTAGCTCTCCAAGATCCAACCTAAGGGCTGCCGTGAAATGACTTGGGCTCCAGGTTGTTAAATGCATGGCTACCAAATGTGACACCCTTTCGGGCAGTCTCATTAGTGTGACCCATGTGGCATGGCCTCTGAGAGCTGATCTGGATCCCGCTGGAACTTAAGGGGAAAAGCCACTTAGAGGAGAGGAGCAGCAGAATACATTTCCAGCCCAGCAGCATTTCATGCCAAAGCTGGAGCGAAGCTAAAATTAGATGGACTCTCGCCAGCTTAGAAATCTGGTTCTGCATTCTGGTGTGTGAGGTGCCTAGAAGTACACCTTTCTTGGCAGGGAAAACGGGGGATCTCTGGCTTTCTCCAGCCCCTGAATGGATGCGACTTCCATTTATTTACAGGGCATCCATGTGTTGGCGGCTGTATGTTCAGATTCCCCAGGCTGTACCAGGGCAGGAGGAAAATGAATCATGCTCTTGAATGCATTAAGTCAGGGTCTAAATTTAGTCCTCCTTTCTGCTTCTCTGAGTGATTTTACAAGTTTAGATAGTAATGTGAAAGCAGAATGTCCAAAACTTACTTTCTACCATGACAACTTAATATCTAGCCCTTTCCATTCACTCCAAATTATCCAATCTACTTAAAGCCTGGGTAATTTTTTTTTTCCGACTGCCTAGGGCTTTTTTCATCTGAAATTAATAGGTAGTTTGGGGTAGGAAGGTTTCTGTTTTCTTTTTGCTTTATGTATGTATATATTTAGTAGAAAGGTTTGCTATAAAAAAAAACAACCTTGCTTTTTTGTATCCATGTTGTCTCTGTGATGTTGACTGAATATACAGTGTTGTTTTTGTCATGTGTGTGCATATAAAGCTAAAACACACTGAATTATTTTTCTGCCTCAAATTAATTGTTCCTCACTTCCCTTGTGGAAATCAGGACAGCTCAAGGAGTCAGTCTCTAAAGTACCCCTGCTTATGGTGAACCTTAGAGCAATATGAACCAAGAAGATGGCTATTGTTATGCATCGCAATCATGAAACTCCAATTCTCAAGACTCAGGGCTGTGCATCTGTTTAGTATTCTGGACTGACCTTCTCTAATGGATTCAGAGCACACTAATGCCTCACAGCTATAGTGTGGGGAGTGTTGCTTGACCAAAGAAAGTATTTTGGAAAAGAAAAACTTGAGCCAGTGCCAACTTTTGGGAAAGGGAGAATTGTTTTGTTGGGGTTTGTTTTCACAAATTGCTAAGGAAGCAAGCCAACATGAGGCACCATCCTCATTTTCTGTCCCTGAAAGTCAGCTCACGTTATAGAGAATACCCACCTGACTTGTTTACTAATGCAAACTGAGGCTTAATAGATTTACAAATAACAGAGCTATCTGCAGACAGACCTTCGTGATAATTCTGGGCACTGTTTTGATCAACACTTGTTCTATTGTCATAACATTTAATTAGCATTTTCTCACAGGTTAGACTCCACTTTGAATTCTTTCCTCAGTCAATGAATATTTATTTTGTTTCTCCTATGAACTGGAAACCAGAGCACAGAGATGCATGTGACAGAGGCATTGTCCTCAAGGAGCTTACCGTCAAGGAAGGGAAAACTGACATTGACAATCCATGTGTAGAGGTGGAGCCAAAGAAGGTAGTTGGTTCTATCTCAGGTGGGAGATGAGGCCTTGCAGAGACAGGGAGGGTTGAGCTGAGCCCTGAAATATAAGCTGATGATTCAGGCAGATGAGAGCAGGAGGTGTAAGGAGAGAAAAATGGCCTTCCAAACTGCAAATTAGTATGAAAAGTTCCAGGAGCAGTGGATAGTTTAGTATAGTTGATGGCAGAGTAAGAAGCAAGAGACAGGAAGTAGGACAGAAGGGTCTGAGGAGAGAGACAGGGTACAGATCCTGGAGGACTCTCACTCCATGCTCAGGATAGTACCATGATCAAGATGTATGTTTTAATCAGAGCTCCCAAGAAAAACTGTGGAGAGTCCGCAGGAGGGATTGAGGTGGGAGGTAAGAGGTGAGGGGAAATTTCTAATGCAGCAGTAGCTGGAATGCGGGAAACAGGCAGGATGAGATTTTAGGAAGGTACAATCAAAAGAACCTGGAAAGAAATCAGATGGTACAGAGGGTGATAGTGGGAAAAGTGGATGAGAATTTAAAACAGAGGGGCTGCAGATTACGCCAAAATTTCTGGCTTAGTCTGAAGGATGATGGCATTCACCGAGAGAGAATCTGGGACAGGAACTATGAGGGTATGGGGATTTTTTCCATTGGGATTGAATTGAGTTTGAGGTTTTTACGGGCATTCCAGGAAAACTATGAAGAAGGGTATTTTGCACACAGAACTCTGGAGCTCAGTAGGAGCTGGACTGGAGACAGAGATTCAGGGATCAACGATATAACCGCCATGATGGGTGAGCTTACCAGACGGCACAAGTAGACAGAGAAGAGAAGGCCAGAGTGGAATACTGAGTGGTCAGCAGCCTCAAATGCAAGAGAAAAGTCCAACTAGGTGAATATTTACAGAAGTCCATTCAGTTAGTCCTTCAGGAAGTTACTGGCGACCTTTGCCAGAGCATTTTTATTTCAGTGGCAAGCACAAAAACCAGTTACAGTGATGCAAGAGAAAATGAGCAGCAGGACAAATCATTTACTAGGAAAGAGGGAGAGAAGTGCTGTATACATATAAGCGGGGCAGGAGCAGCAGAGAAAGTACAGTGCAGTAGAGCTCTGAGAAGAGTGATGTCTTATAATCACCACTAGGAAAATGGCAGATGTCACTGACTTGGTACATTTCACAGGACTGCTCTGGGCCTCTATTTGCATAGATAGGTTGTGTGTTTTCCCTGTCGAGACTCTGCACCCCAGATATACTACAGGAAAGAAAAATGGCTGGATTAATCCAGGGCTAAGGCTTTGCTGTGCCCACATGGAAGACAGTAACAGGGACTAGGATTATTTAAGATGCTTGTAAAGGTTCTTCAAGTTATACATTGTGAGGTCTAAGATGGAGGGAAAAGAAAGTAAAGGTAAAAGGTTGGTGAAAGCCCCAGAGTAAAAAGGAATGATCAATGGACTATATTTCTAGCCTGAGAAGCAATTGCATTGACTAAAGATCCTGAAAGCTATAATGATATGATGTTGTGGTCAAGGAATAGTAAATTTGTGTTCAGAATTAAGAGGTGAAGCAGTTTAGAATAATGATAAAGTCCAGGGGTAGCTATGAGGATGGGGTCTAGAACATGCCGGAGTTGAGGTCAAGTATCTTGAAGCTGGATTCTTCTGTGTTTATCAATACAGATATTGAAGTCGTTAGTAATAATGACAGGAGGAAATATGAACAGGAAGACTTTGATCGGGACGACCTGAAACTCCAAAAAGAAAGGGCTTTTTGCACAAGAGTTAAAAACAGTGGGTTGGAAAAGGCAAAGAGTATCAGTAAAGATGCAAACATTACCTCTGGGAACCACAATGTAGAAAAATGTGCAACTTCTACTTGAAAAGGTTACCAAGAGGTGTCTTCCTGCAAGATGGATTTTAATTAAAGCAAGAAAATGGGGAAGTGGACTCAAAAAAATAAGAGAAAGGAGGCCAGGTGCAGTGGCTCATCCATTTCAGGAGACTGAGGCAGGAGGATCATTTCAGGTCAGGAGTTCAAGGCTACAGTAAGCTGTTATTGTGCCACTGCACTTCAGCCTGGACAACAGAGCAAGACCCTGTCTCAAAAAGAAAAAAAAAAAAAAGATACGAGAAAGCAGAAGAGTTTGTATGCTGTGATAATGGGGTTCCAGAAGACTCAGGAGAAAAGAAGAAAAAGGAAACAGCAATGAGGGTTCAGGGG
The DNA here is from genome assembly GCF_001604975.1 of Cebus imitator. NCBI lineage: Eukaryota > Metazoa > Chordata > Mammalia > Primates > Cebidae > Cebus > Cebus imitator. The sequence goes on along the minus strand of NW_016107470.1, from coordinate 2,851,342 downwards.
ATAGAAAGGCAAGCATCACAGGAGGACAGTAGCCAAGAGGTGGATGGGTGGCTGGAGAAGCTTGCATTGTAGGAATAGGGGATGATAGAAGTATGGTGGGAGTAAGTTAGCCAGAGTTAAAGACTGGAACTCTAGTAGTATAAGAGGTCAGATGAAGATAATGATATCTAGCCCTTAAAGGATGGAACTGGAGACTTTGTGTAATGGAGAAGAGTAACTAGATCCTGAAGAGGAACCTCCCCAAATGGCTAGAGAATTCTCCATCTCAAAGGAGGCTCTCCTTTTGAAATTGCTCATAGCCTGTGATGCTAGAGAAGCATCATTCGTCACCTTTCACAAAGGTGAACTCTTGATACAACCTTGGAATATTCCACTTTTCTTTAATCTTTTCCAGACTTGCTAATAACCTTGCCTATAATTAAATTTAGTGCTTGTCCCATCATCACCATTTTCAGCATCTGTTGTAATTCTGCCTTTAACAAAGCACTTTTGTTTCACCCTATCCATGTTTGCATCACCTCAAAGACCATGCTTTTTCTATTCTACCATGAATACCCCAAGTAAGTCCTAGGCAACCCAGCTACTCCCAACAGAACTCCACAAACACCATGTAGCCCACAAAGCATGCGCAAGCTAGCATTCACTCTCATACACTCTCATGTTTATGTGCAGACTCACATTTCTCTTCTCTTTCCACCAGCCCTGCTTCTGCCAAGACATTTTAATCTATTCCCCAAATCCTTCTTTCTGTTGCCCATTCTGAAAACACTCTAAGGTCCCTGAGAGCTTCTACATTTGGACCACAAGAGCAGCCAGAGGACCTCAAGGGCTATTTCTGGATTCTGTGCTGCAACCTTCCATTCCCTGGGAGAGGGCACTGAGCCAGTACCTGCTTGAAATATTGAAGAGCAGTGAGTACTTCTACATGCTACTCCACCGCTCTAATTCAACCCACTTGTAAGTAAAAACAGGACACCCAAAATAAAAATAAACCCATAGGCTCCATGTATCCTAGATATAACCTCCATGTGTCAAAGGAAAGATTATACGTATATATGAAGTAACTATAATTTGGTGTCATCATAAATCATCTCATAGTGTGGCTACAGGGATCTTTCAGACTCCCAGAATGGTGATAAGTCTAGCAAACTCTTCAGAACAGCTCTGTACCATGGAATCTACTGTGATGGTACTCATCTAGCTCTATGTTGTCCAATACCATAGCTGCTTGTCACAGATGGCTACTGAGTGCTTGAAATGTTGCTAGTATAAATAAGGAACTAAATTTTTAATTTTATTTCTTTTTTTTTTTTTTTTGT
>NW_016107470.1:2837950-2849990 GCF_001604975.1 Cebus imitator | reverse complement strand
TTTTTTCCTTTTTGTGGAGAACGGGGTCTCGCTATATTGCCCAGGCAGGTCTTGAACTCCTGGGCTCAAGCTATCCTCCCGCCTCTGCCTCCCTAAGAGCTAGGATTATAGGCGTCAGCCACAGCACCTGGCCAATTTTATTTCTTTTTAATTAACTGAGGTTTTGATTTCAATAGTTGCATCCTGCTAGTGGCTACTGAATTAGATAGCTCTGTTCTAGAATATAAAAATCCTTTAGAATGCCAGCTCTGTGACAGCAGGGACCACATCTTCCTTGTTCACTGCAGTGTCTCCAACACCTTAAACTGTGTCTCACACCATGTAGGTGCTCAGGAAATGGTACATGAATTAAACTTCTTAAAGCAGAGGATAGAGAGTGATGTTTTTATCTACTTTAAACAATCGATCAAGCAAACAAAAATATTTCAGGGACCACATACAAAGAAACTAGAAAAGCCGAAGTGTCAGAAATGTCAGTGAAGGTGATGAAAAGGAGCTATGTTTGTTATAAAGGAATTTAAAATTTGGATTAAATTAAATGCTGTGATCAGGGTTTCATGACACACACACATAGGCACAGGGTAGAGGTGGGGAGGAGTGGGAAAGGAAAGGGGAATCAAAGGGGATTCTAGAGTTATTACGTTTCTGAAATTAGCTAGCTAACTTTGTATTCAAGAAGAAAATTCCAACTGGGTTCAAGAAATATCTATTGAAAAAGTCGTGATTATATTTGTGCAGAGATTAGGCAGCTATAAGGAAGGAAGAGAGGAAAAGAAGAAAGGAACAAGGAAAGAAGGGGGAGGGAGAAGAAGGGAGGAAGGGAAGAGGGACCACCTGCTGGCCTTTGGTTGTTGAGGGCAGCAGAGGAAGGAGGAGTGAGAGCTGTGTAAGCCCAGCAGCAGGACCAGTTAAGGCCCATGCAGAGAGCGCAGCCAGCTCTGAGCCTCATTACACTGGCCGTGGTAGCCATGCATCCTGTAACTATGGCCTTTCCAAAGGGCCAGCGTTCTGACCAAACGCAACAAAGCAGATGGTTGATTTCCACTCAACGTAGAGCAGAGTATACCCCTTCTGAATAAGGTGGCAAGATTTTAATTGATCTGTATTAACAGCAACCAACAAATAGATTGATCTCCCTACAGGTTAACTATTAGCAGATGATCCCAGCAAGGCTCACACATTAGCTGTTTTGCCTCAAATGTGACGGAGTCCAAATAAGCCTGAAACCTTAATATGTAAGGGAAAGGAAGATGCACAAGATCTTTTGTGAGATACTGTCCAGTGAAGCAAGTCGCTTCCTGTGGCTAGATTTCAGACCATGTCTGTCAAGTGATGTTTGACTGAATGGCTTGGCTTTCAGCCAAATATTTGATATCTAGAACATCAGGCCTAAGGTTCAAGATGAGTGCTTCTTTGGAAAGACGACCCGAATAACTTCAGGTCAAATGCAGGATGTTAAGTCTTTATCTTAGTGACATACTCAATTCAAGGAGATGACACCCACTGGTGAGTTAAGGATAGAGGGGGCTATTTCTTGACCCAGGCTGTGGTTACATGGGTTTTCATTTTACATTGCACATATATATTTTATGGACTCTTCTGTGTATATATCTCATAATCAAATTCAAAAAGGAATAAAGGAGACATCCTGCTGTCATATTTTCCAGATTCTAGTTTGAATGGGTTCATTCATTTAATGACATTTACTAAGCACTTCAAGTGCCAGGCTCTGTGCCATGAGATGGGTGTTTAAAAGACATACTTTATTGCCTCAGTTTTGAAGGAAGTTACTAAAGAAGATTGACAGCTAAACACATCATTCCAAATCAGTGTGATATATATTTTCATAGAGGTGATATGTAAGGACTTAGCTCAAAGGAAAGAACACAGTTTTGCAGTAGGAAGAGGGGGTAGAGAAAAATAAGGGAAGGCCAGATGCACGCCAATGGTGTCTCCGGGAGGTAACAGTTAAGCTGGATCACAAAGAATATTAATGGTTTTTCAGACAGATAATTTCAGGGCATTCTAAACAGAGGGACCATTATGTACAAAGCCAGAGGCAGGACAGAGCATGCCTGGTATGGGCAGGGCACGTGGGGGCCGGAGAGAGCGGAGACATGAGGTGTCCTTCCTGGGCCAGCCCGGAACTAGCCTCTGGGTTAGTTCCATGTACAAGGTGCTCCCAAGCCCCCTATACCTACCCTGGGTTAACGTGGACACCATATTGTTTTTGTCTGATTTCTTGTGTGTATCCCTCTTTGGATTCTATGCATTGTAGGTGTTGGGGCCAGGGTCTATATCCATCTTTTCTACCATTACTTGAGTGAATAAATGGAGAAGAGGTTAGTAAGGAAGCTTGCTATAAAGGGCTTTACATGTCAGGCTAAGGGATTTGGATCTTGTGGGAAATTTGCAGCTCACCTTGTGTGGAGCCCCTTGTTAAGTATAGCTTCAGTTTATGGAATTCATAGGTGTCACTGAAGAGCGGGGAGATCGTGACTGGAGAATATGCAACCCTAATGCTCATTTCAGGAAAATTAGATAAGCCATAGAAAAGCCCTTGGTTCCACAACATCTTCTACAAGAGAAGTAACAAGCTTCTAAGAGTCAAAACATCCCCTGAACAGGTTAAACCTGCTGACTCTTCTCTTAATGTGAAGTATGTGCATCTTTCCTCTCAACCCCCAAAATAGCTGAAATCAGCATTCAGGGAGGGAGTGTTGAAGTGGGGGCAGGTGACGTGGAAGCTGATAGCTCAGCATGCACGAGGTGGACCCTGAGCAGCCAGAAGCCAGCATGAGGCAACTGAGTGTCTGGAGGGCAGGAAAGTGAGACACAGTGTGGGAAGGCACGCAATGGCAAAACGGTTTTGCCTATGTTGCAATTTTGCCAAGGGTCCTGGCAGATGTCCAGTTTGCCTCCCAACCCTGTCTTCTGCGTTGCCTGCGGTAAACTGCTGATGCCTGAAATCAGGATCACCCGAAGTTCTACAAGCCTCAGGCTCCTCAGTTCAGTCTGCAGGCACAGGCCTCCTAGCCGCAGCTTTTTCAGTTCAGCTAGGTTTCTCCTCCAAACCTCATCTGTCCCCTTCTGGAAAACTAACAGAGGAGCAAAGAGAAAGGATCAGAGGAGAGGAATAAATGCATTTGTGTACTACCCTCCCTCACGTTTTTATCAAAAATCTATTCCCACCGGGCACAATGGTGCACACCTGTAGTCCTAGCTACTCGTGAGGTTGAGGCAAGAGGATCACCTGAGCCCAGGAGTTCTGGGTTATAGTTTGCTGTGCTGATCCGGCATCCACAGTAAGTTCAGCATCAATGTGGTGACCTCCTGGGAGCAAGGGACCAGCAGATTGCCTAGGAGGGGTGAACTAGTCCAGGTTATAAATGGAACAGGCCAGAACTCCCATGCCAATGGGTAGTGGGATCACGCCTGTGAATAGCCACTGCACTCTGGCCTGGGCAACATAGTGAGACTCCATCTCTAAAAAAATAAAAATCTATTCTACAGGAAACTCAAAGGTCTGAAAGGCCCAAGGACAGCCCAGAGAAGTTAAGTGCTCTCAAACAGGCCTTCTTGTGACCACAAGATAATCTCCCATAGTCAAGGTCTGTCTCACTGGTTCTCAACCAGGGGCAGTGGTGCCCCCTAACCCCCACCCAGCAAAGAGACATTTGGTACTGCCTGGAAGTATTTTGGTTGTCATAACCAGGGAGCAGGGGGCGCTACTAACGTCTAGTGGGAGAGGCCAGAGATGCTGCCTAACATCCCATGACGCACAGGACAGCTTCTCCAAACAGAATTATCCCACCCAAAATGTCAGTGTTCTGCAATTGAGAAAACCCGGCCTATCAGAACCCAAAATTCAACTCCCTATTATTGCTTCACAAAGAACAATGACACACGGTAGTTGCCTCAACATCTAAAAAGTCCTAATGGACAGATCTGAAGGGGCCCCAAGTCCTCACAAACGAAGGCCAGGCAGAGAGAGCTGTGGGTCCCAGTTGAGCATCCCATACAGAGCTTCACGACATCTCCCTCTGCCGTGCTCACTGCGTCTTCAGGCCAGAGACCAAGTTAGGACATCAGGCACTTAGGGTATCTGAACAGTCAATGTATAAGACCGTTTTTGGCAAACGCCAGTAGGTCTTGTCCCATGCCCTTGGGCATCAGTTTTGGAAACATAATAAGCTATCATGGCAATGAAAAACAAGAACCCAGAGGCCTTAACCTACCTATCAGTTAGAATTTACACATATTTTGTTAATCTGGGTAGAATCTTGCAAACTTCAACCCCTCCCTCCCCATGTTTGCATCTAAGAGATGCCAGGTTTTTCTTTTCTTTTTTGGATAGAAAAGCACCATGATGCACCACAAAGAAAGTGGTCTGAGGGATCTCAGACGTCCTGGCAAAATGGTGCAGTGCAATCAATCCAGCTCACCATTTGTGATAAAGCACAAAGGGGAATCACACCCCCATGATCAGACTCAATAGTTGTATTTACTGACCAGCTTAACACCACTGAGCCAAATTCAAAACAGTTTTTAAACATTCACTGGGGCCAGTGACTCTCCTGAGTCGATGGGCTAGCTTTACAGAATCACAGGCCTTGAAGCAAAGGGATGAAGTTTGCTATTGCGCTTTTTAATATTCTGAACAAGGGCTTCAGAAGTAAAATGACACTGTGAACTGAGCGGTTACAGTACTGTTACAAGAAAGCCAGTTGCTGACAAGTACTTCAAAGTCACTCGTGCCACCTGAGGAACATAATGTTCAGCCACCGAAGGAACTATATACGGTGCATGCGGTTCTATTCTACATCAAGTAATTGAATATACAGGGTGGGGGACACTTCTATCAAACAGGTCATGCAATGAAAGACTGGATTCTTTCCCGTGGATTTAATATTATAAACCCTATCAGGAGTCTGCACAATGTATGGCAGTTGTACTTAAGCAGACTGTATTGAATATAGGTATGCCTGCATTCTCTGTTAACTACCGAGTGTGTTACAAAAGCCATGTCTTGGGTTTCATGGGTTTCTTCTAACATTTCTGGGGAAAGGAAAGTCAATTAACATTTGCTGAGAGGGTATTACAGTGGCTGGCACCAGGCCAGGCACATGATACACTGTGACTCATGAGTGCTGGTTTACTATTGATGTACACGAAGTGCAGAGGTTAAAGAACTTGTTGAAGGCACACAGCCAGGAAGTGGCAGAGGCTGAACTGGAATCCAGGCCCATCTAACTCCTAGACCCATGCTCTTAACTTCTGCATTGGAACAAAGGCTGCTTCCTTCTGATTCCAGAGCCTTGCACTTTCCCCTATACCTCATTGCAGTGACTGGACCACATGATGCATTTATTTACTTAGCAACCACTTATTACCGAAGAGAAAGCAGTAAACAAGAGAGGCCTTGGCATGCACTTCATAGCAGTTACATCTCCTGCGGGGTTCGGTGGAGACAGTAAGTCAACAAATAAACAGTATACTTTGGGGTGGTCACAACTGCCAGGGAGAAAATAAATCCAGCTTGCAGGATCAGGAATCACTGTAGTAAGGACTTGGGAGTACAATGTTATAAAGAATGGTCAGCGAAAGGGCTTGAAGAGAGAACATTGAGCTGAAATGTGAATAATGGAAATAGGCATGAAAAGAGCTGGGGAAGGAACATTCCAGACAGAGAGAAAAGCAAGGGCAAAAGCCATGTGGTAGGAATGGTCTAGATGCTTTCAACTAGGATCAGAAAAAATGTCAGTGTGGTTGCAGTTTAAGATCTACAGCAGTGGCTGGGCGCGGTGGCTTACGCTTGTAATCCCAGCACTTCAGGAGGCCGAGGCGGGTGGATCACGAGGTCAGGAGTTTGAGACCAGCCTGGCCAAGATGGTGAAGCCCCTATCTCTACTAAAAATACAAAAATTACCCAGGCATGGTGGTGGGTGCCTGTAATCCCAACTACTCAGGAGGCTGAGGCAGGAAAATCGCTTGAACCTGGGAGGTTGAGGTTGCAGTGAGCTGAGATCGCACCACTGCACTCTAGTCTAGGTGACAGAGCAAGACTCTCAAAAAAAAAAGATCTACAGCAGCTTAAGTTGGTGTAGCATGTTGTGGTGGAATATCTTGTGTTCAAGTATGTGGTTTAACTCTAAATGAGGACTGGGTTTAAGAACAGGATCAGCAACTCTGCAGCTATTCAAGGCACAGTGCACTGCCAAAGGCTGATGATCAGGAAGGTGGAGAATCACCCAGAAACCAGTGGTTTCCAGAGTCAGGAAGGGAGCTTCCTCCACCGTTGGAGCCATCCCGTGGTTTCCCAGAAGGGTTTCTATGCCACTGAGATTGGTGATACCTTGGATAGTCTCAGAATCACCCATCATGGATTAATTAGACAGTAGCATGAAAAACACACTGTACCACCCACAAGGAGATTCACCTTTCTCTACAAGTATGTCAAAATGGCATTCATCATCAAAACGGGGAGCATCCTGGTAATGCAAATGAGACATGGCTCATAGATGGATCAGAAAATTACAAACTGGAAAGAGGCAGCTAACGTCCCAAGATGCCAGCAGCATTGCACAGGATATAATGTACTCAGAGAAAAAGCTTGATAAAGAGTTTGCTTTTGGAAGTCATCATTAGTTCAGTTGCAGTTGATAGTTATGGAGTTCTTGGTGTGGGTAAAGAACTCTGTTAAGAATAGTTTGAGTTAGTGTGACAGGAACAGTCCAGGGGCAGGAGCCAGTCACTGAATCTCAGTTCCGTCATCTCTACTAACCCTGTGACCTTGGGCAAGTTACTGAAACTCTGTTCTTTGGTATATTATTAACAGTTTGAGGACAGAAAGGAGGTCAGCCTTGGTGTTCCTTTCACACAAGAACACAGCCCAGAAAAAAGAGCATTATTTCCCAAATGAATATGATAAACCCAAATGAATATAATCAGGCATTCATGCATATTGTTGTTTTTGATGAGGCTAAAATCTGCATCAATGTCACAGTGGGATGTATTCAAGAAAAAAAAGTTAATAAAGAATAGCATTGGTGATATGTAAATGTGCCAAATTAGTGAACGTGATACCCAAAGACCAAAATGTGGAAAATAAAAAAATGAAACAACAGGTACAGCATCAAAGGCTACTTAGAGATAAGGTGTTATTGGTAGTTAACAGTAGAAAAAAATGAAGTAAGGTACGTGTAAGGGTGAGCCCTATAAAGCTGAAGTTTGCAAAGCTGTTTCTTCCAGCAGAGAAGCCAGCTCCAGATAAATGTAGGAGCCTTCACTTCAAACACCCAGGTGACTTCTGGGCTTCTCTGCTCCATTTATGTTCATTTAAAATGATAGGGGAGGATGGCTTGAGCCTAGGAGTTCAAGACCAGCCTGGGAAACATAACAAGACCCCATCTCTACAAAAAAAAAAAAAAAAAAAAAAAAAAAAAAAAAAATTAGCTGGACATGGTTGCACACACCTGTGGCCCTAGCTACTTGAGAGGCAGAGGTGGAAGAATTGCTTGAGCCTGGGAGTTTAAGGCTACAGTGAGCTGTGATTGTGCCACTGCACTCCAGGTGGGTGACAGAGCGGGACTCTGCTGGAAAACAAAAACAAAAACAAGCTCACTGAAACAAATAAGCCAAAATAAGCAGTCTCCAATAGGATGCCTCCCTCTCTTCACAGCAAAATAGAACCAAGGTATTATGCTGCTGCTCATCATGAAGAACCATCATTGTGTTTCTCCCATTGTGTCAGCCTGCCAGCCAGGCTTAAAGTCATTCTGAGCAGCTAACCCAATTATTCATTCATTCATGGATTCAGCAAATATTTGGAACTGACTCTGTTCCAGGCACTCTCCTGCGTAATGGGGATAAGTAATGAGAAAACCTGATGAAGCTCCTGCCTCCTTAGGAGCTCACAGCCTAGTAGAGGCATCAGATATCAAACTCAGAATTACACAAATAAATACTTAATCATAAGCTCTGCTAAGTACGTGATCAAGGAATACAGAGTACTATGAGAACATCTAACAAGAAGACATATTTGGGGCTCAGAGAAAGGCTCTCTGAGAAAGTCACTTTTAAGCCAAGCTATGCAGAATAAGGAGGAATTTGCTGGGCAAAGAGTAGAAGAGCCCAGGCAGGGGAAATAGCCAGTGCAAGGCCCTGAGGCAGAGTGGGGGTACCATTCCTGCCAGCACCTGAGAGAAGACCAGCAGGGTGGAAGCATGATGGGCAGGGAGAGAATGGTATGAAATAAAGCTGGAGAGGCAGACCAGGGCCAAGTTGTACAGGACCTTTTAGGCCAGTGTAGCGATTTGAATGTTCTCCTAATTCACTGGGAAACTATGAAGTGAAGGATTTTGTGCAGGAATTCAGTTGATGATTATGTTGTTGTTGTTGATAGTGATAGTGATGTGTGTGTGTGTGTGTGTTTGTGTGTGTGAGAGAGAGAGAGAGAGAGAGACATGAATTGCATGATTTAACCTACATTGCTGCATCAATCCAAGGGTTACCAGAACCCTTTTTGAGGGCTCAACAAACACCAGATCCTGCAGGTAAGGAGCTGGCAAACCTGGCTTCCAGGCTCAGTTTGCCCTAATGTGCTGGCTATGTGGACCTGCAGCCAGGCTTTTGCTGTGAGATGAAGTGATTAGACTTGAACTCTAACAGTGGTGGTCTTGACTGAAGCAGCATGGCCCCCATGTTTTGGAAACTTTACCTTGGAAATTCAAGGAGTGTTTTTGCTTGCTCTCCCCAGTTAGGGGCATCATTGACATTGAGGGGTTAAAGCCCAGGTTGTGTGTGTGTCCTGCAGTGCACAGGACACTCCCACAATGAAGCGCTGTTCTCTGTCCTCACAGCTTTCTACTGTCCCAGCAAACATTCACGTAGCTGAAAACCTGGTTATAATTATCTGAGCCTAACTCCATCTTACATTTAAATACACAATATTTTTGCATGTTTTTAATAAGCTGTGAATTTTTCCAGGAATGAAACCACCATGAAAATTGAGGTAGATGGTATTTTGTTTGCTTTGGAACTTTCCCATGGGTTGTTCACCGTTTCGGAAAATCAACTCAGCAAAGACAATGTTCCTCATTGTATTTGATCCTCACATCTATGTTTGTGTCTGTCTTAGTCATGGAAGTTCTTCCCTTGGCTTTTGGAATAGTCATGTCTGAGCATTTTTATACTGAAATAGATATTTTATTATAAATTATGTTCCTTTTATTTCCCCTTTATTTAAAATTAGGACATTATATTGGTTCTTCTGTGACTGCATGTACAGGTAAATTATACCATCTGTAAATTTTACTTCAGAAGAATGAAGGAGCAGCAGGAAATAGTTATTATTAAAAAGAGGCGTTAGGAATGAGAAGATGGAGCACAACTGAACAAGCTCATTCAGGGCTTTAAAATGCTGCAGTTTTAGAAATCTAGTTACTGTCTTTAGATGGTCTCTTGGTAACTTTAACATGTGAGAATTCTGTTTAAAAATGCATTTTGTCAAATGGTGGAGAGAGTTATCAAAGTTAACATCACCAGTGAGAAGTCATCTTAGTATTACTTATCCACTGATATGATTCTAAAAGAAAGGCATTTCATCTTTGCACTATTTTTTTCCAAAAACCTGTAACCCCAGTCTAACCATGAGAAGAAAAAAAAATCAGACAAACTCAAATTGAGTGACAAGCTACAAAATATCTGACTGGTACTCCTGAAGACTTGGTGCCAAGGTCATAAAAAATAAGGAGAGACTGGAGAACTGTCACCAACCAGAGGATACTAAGGAGGGTGATAATAAAATGCAATATGGGATCTTGGAAGAGAAAAATAATTTTAGTGGAAACTAATGAAATTTGTATCAAGTTTGGAGTTTAGCTAATAGTAACGTACAAACAGTAACTTATCAATGTTAACGTACAAACAGTAACTTATCCATGTAAATTTCTTAGGTTTGGTAAATATAGGTGGTTATTTAAGACTTTAACATTAATGGAGACTGGATAAGGAATATATGGAACAGGAATTTTCTGTAGTAACTGCAACTTTTCTGTAAATCTAAAATTATTTAAGTTTGTTAAAAGTCTGTTTTTGTCTGGCAGTAAAACAAAGCCCAGACCCCCCCCAAAAAAAAAAAAATGTCCGTTTTTGTCAAAAAGCATAGGAAAGCATTAGGAATTCCACATTTGAACATAACGTAAGGAATTTTCCTAAAGATTTAAAATCAGCATCGTGTGGGGAAAAAAAAAAAGCACACAAGTAAATTGGAAGAAATACTGTATCTTTCCTGGGCTCTCACACTCCAGGTTCAATATGTAAAGAAGACAAAGATGTCTGGGAACCACTGCCAGCTAACATAAAGCATTGTGTCCTTAGTGAGTATGCAAATGCCAACAGACAAGGTGGACATGGAGAAAATGAGGGGGACAAAGTTGATCAGGCTTTGAGGGAGCAGAGACATTGCAGGCAACACAGAAAGCAGAAGCCTCTTTCTGCTTCAACAGAAGCAAAAAGAAGGATCAATAAACAGGCTGTTCTTGGGAAAAATTTAGGTTCTCAGGTATAAAGAGATGTGAGGGTCATGAAAATTATAATAGCAAATACCTATACAGTGCTTTCTACATATCAAGCACCGCCCTACATGTGTTATAAAAACTAACTCATTTAATCCCCATAACAATCCTACTAGATAGGATTATTGACCCTATGTTTAATGGGCAAGGAAACTGAGGCAGGGAGAATATACCTTTGTATTCTGTGGAACCCTATGAAACTGGCTTTTTTGTAAGTCAAAAATGTTCTACTCTCAGAAAGTGCATATAGTTCACATTTCACTTAATTGGTAACTTGGCTAAGATGTACAGCTATGTGAGACGCAGGGATGGACTTAGAACCTTGGCAGCTGGCTCAGAAGCCTGGACTGTGAGCCTCAAAGGTACAGGGCCTCCTGCAGAAATGGCCAGCATTTACAGAGTGCTCACTATGTGGCAGGCGCTGTGCTAAACCTTTACATGTATCAGCAACAACTAGTTTATCTTCACAACACTCTTAAGGTAGCTGTGATTATCACCCAATTCATAGTTAAAGAAACTGAGGCCCAGGGAGCTTACATGACCTGCCAAAGGCAGTAGCTAAGACTTGAATCCATGTCAGCAGGCCCTGGAGCCTGGGTCCTGTGTTCTCTGTCTCCTGTGTGTCTGTAGGTATGACAGAATTTGGAATGAGATAAGCTTTTGCTGCAGCTCATTAGTCTAGAGAGGAAAGACTTTTCCTGTCAAACCTCCAAACAGATAATATAGGCTACCATTTGGTAAAATACATGGGGGAGACATTTTCTGGCCAGCTCAAAATACCTGCTATTGTTATTCACATGGAATAGAAAATTTACCTCATCATCTCTTCCAAAATAAGCAAGGAAATGAAAGACAATGGGGTAAAAGGAAAGAAAAAGAATGTGAAAGATTGGAAGATAGACTATAAATGATCATTGCAAGTGTTCCCATCCTAGAGATATTTGGAATCAAGCACCATATTTTATTTGCAATTGAATAGCTTCTCCCTGATCTCAAATGATTCAGTGGCCATTCAATGGACACTTGGTAACTGGATCTACTTTCTCCAAGAGTTGAGAGATCATGTTGTGATAGCCCAATATTCAGCCTACTTAATTCACACCAAGGCTTTTTCAGATAGAGAGAAAAAAATAGTAAATGTTGCTCACCAGCAAATTTACTTTTAAAATATCTAAGGCTGGGTGCACTGGCTCACGCCTGTAATCACAGCACTTTGAGAGGCCAAGGCAGAGTGATCATTTGAGGTTAGGAGTTTGAAACCAGTCTGGCCAACATGGTGAAACCCCGTCTCTACTATAAATACAAAAATTACCTGGACGTTGTGGTACATGCCTGTAATCCCAGCTACTGAGGAAGCTAAGGCAGGAGAATCGCTTGAACCCAGAGGCGGAGGTTGCAGTGAGCTGAGATCATACCACTGGACTCCAGCCTGGGCGACAAAGCGAGATTCCATCTCAAAAAAA
>NW_016107470.1:2782331-2837887 GCF_001604975.1 Cebus imitator | reverse complement strand
ATTTTTTTTAATGCAGCTCCATTATTTTTACATGTGTACAATGTCTTAAGTTATGCTAATCATAATTGCCCAGCAAAAAGATTCTATACAAATAGAGTCCCAAAATCTAAAGTTCCAGTCTTGAGCACTAAATATGTCAGACTTATGCACACAGAAATGGTAGTAAGCTAAATCACTTTAAATATCAAAATAGAGTAAGTTAAGTTCCCTGAACTATTGCTCATGGATCAATGTTTGGAGACAGACCTAAGAAAGGCAGAAGTAATGAAAAAAATACATTTTTTAGTATTTTTTATATTTATATAAATTATATATCAATTAATTAATTAAATGAAAAGAACACTGCAAGGAAGATATTGTTGGCCCTGCTCTACCCACCTGGCCCTGTAAATCTGCCATTGTTATTAGTATTCTATGACACCAAATTCATCTCTTGGATTCTGAAACCCATAAATGTGATTGTGAACATCTTTTTTTGTTTTACTAAGTACAAACTAGACAGATGTGAACATCCTGATTGATCTCAGATGCTGACACGCAGACTTCTACCAGTTGAAAAAGCTAGATTCATTTGCCTGCTCTTCCTAAACTCAGCATCTCTGCTTCCTATTATAATCTGGAACCAGTTAGAGCAGTGCACATCCATGGTAACCATCAATATAACTAGTTCCTTCAATCACCCAGTAACGTAAAATAATAGGCTATTCTTCATGACACACAGCAAAACAAGATTTTGCTTTGTTCATTGCTTGTATAAGCTTTATTTTATGCTTGTCCTTAACCTCTTCTCAACAGACATCCTACCGCAAACCCAACCCTACTATGCCAAATGAAGCTATCAGTTAAGGTAGGTGCAAACAGCTATGCCTAAACAAACTGCTTATTCTTGGGTCTATCTATGCTGTCTAGTGAAATGGAGAGGTCTCTGTTTCCATGGATTAAAAACAGATGCAGGATAAACAGGACCTGAAGAGGGCTTATGTTGAGTCTTTGAGGCTAGGGAATGAATCATCTCATGCAACACAATATAAATGATGTTTCCCAGCCTGAAATTGCTTATGCCCCTTCAAAAGAGTATTGGTTTACTCATTTACAAAGGAATTATTGGACGATAGTTAAATGAAGACTAGGCTTTTTAGTTTCATTATATTTATGGGGATACGTTTTCCATTTATATTAAGTATATTATATACATAGATGTGGTTCCAAAGCAAGCGTCTTGGCCAAACTCGCTTTATAGCTATACTTGCCCTCAAAAGTCTTTATAACATGGAAAGATTAATACTTATGCACATCACCAGTTGAGAGCCACTGACCCAGACAATAGGATAAAACACAAGGAAAGTCTAAATGCAGATATCTGTGCATGAAAATCCTCCTGACTTTGAAATAGCTTTCACACCATTTACCTTGAAAAATAGCACAAGGTGGTGGTTAAGATGATAGAATCTTAGGTTTGAATCAAGGCTCTGCCTCTTGCTAGCTGTGTGTCATTGTGCAAGTTAACTTGCCTATCTGTGCTTCAATTTACTCATCTGTAAAATGGCCATAATAGTGCCTACTTCGTACTTTATATGAGTTGAAATTTACATAGCATGTAGAATAATGCCTGGAGGATAGCAAGTGTTTAGTAAGTGTCTGTGAAACAAAAATTTTGAAAAATAAATGAATGGGTTAGAAATTTTAAAGTGTTTCCTGTAGGGTTTATGCCATTTTATCTTGATGATCAATCTCTATAACCTTAATACCTCTTTAAAAATGTGTTCGTTGTAACGATCAGATATTATATGTGAAAGCCTCTGGCATAGAATCTGATGTGTGCATCTCTAGGATGGTTGTAACCAGAATTGTTTGTTAGATAATCATAAACACTTGCTGTACTTGGGCTTGAAATTTGTTATGTCAGATCCATGTCAACTCTATTTGAAGGTTGTAGGAAAAATCTCAGCCATTTGCTATGTGTCTGTGCATGTCGGCATGTCCTATTGTGGCCCCAGTGAACAGTTATCACCTTAATTCCACTAGACACCTTAAGTAGAATTGCATCCTATGCATATATTTTCTTGTAGTCAGTTCACATATCCAATTCATGCATCAGGCTACTCCCTTGTATCTTGTTAGCTTATCTTAGTATTCAGCTGGACTTGACCGCAATTGCTTTCTTTTAGCCCTCCACTCTCCTCTTTTTCTCTGTCATCTCTCTCTTCTCTCTCTCCTGTGTGTATGTATATTTGTATGATTGAGAATGCAGCACAAGGCATGAATATTAACTGTCCCCTTTTTACTAAACAGTTGCACAAGATGTAAAGAAAGGAAGACAGAATATTCTTTTATAAGCTCCCTAAGTTCTTAAACACCCCACGAATGCTGGTCTATCAGAGCCCAGCAAACAGTTTTTGTTTCATAATTCGACAAGGGATATAAGTGGAAAAAGCCCAACTTGTTTTCTTTCTGTGTAGGATCCAGAAACTCACCAATTTTGATACGGCTTGTGGTTTAGTTTTAGGATCTTCCCATAGGTCTATTCAGACCAACTTGGCCAAAGGAAATGCTGTTCACATAGCATTGTTTACAGTGGCCCTGCATGAAGCATTAGCTTATTAAAACTGTGATGGCGATATTTAAAAAAAAAACAAAAAAAAACGTAGGTCAGCTTTGACATGTCACCAGTTTGTACTCTGGAATGTTTATGTGTTGGCAAAGTGAAGCCATCTAATTTTCAAATACTCTAATGAATATTATCAACTTAATTGATCATTGCTCTGTCTGTGTGTGTGCATGCGCGCATTTCCAGGCATAAAAGAAAAATACAGGTTTTCCATAAGCCACCTATTTCACTTTTAAAAAGAAATAGCAACTCTCCTGTCTTCATGAAGACTGAAAATAAGATTTTGAATCTACCCTTTCTCTATACCTACTTTATGATGGGTGTCACTGTTGAGTGAAACCGTCTAGAAAATTGTTCCAGTTAACCTCTGGCTATAGCTTTGGTTTAGGTTTCTCACCTCAAAAAAGTTTAAGGTGCTTAAGGAACAGAAGGAACTTTCCTGCCTCCTAGCTGATTGTTCTTTGACACAGCAGGTGCAGTGAACAGTGTGAACTAAGCAGCAACCATTAAGGAGCTTAGCTGCAATGAGAAAAGCTGGGTTTCTGCCCTGATATCATCAATAAGAACCTTGTTCCCTCTCCCAAGCCTCATACTTTGAGGTTTTCATCTACCTATAAAGGTTGGTTTTGCTCAAACCAGATTCAAAATCAGCTTTCTCTTGGCAGACTGCTGTTTGACCAATAAAGGCAGGGCAGCTGTGTATGTGGGTGGGATTGAGAGGAAACCTGAGCCCTCCCTGGCATGCATTTTCCTTTGCCCTCCATTTCTTACAATAGGTGGACATGCAAAGGAGTCTGGGAGTCAATTCTGCAGACTGCACAGGACCAACATTCAGCCACCTTCACTTCTCCCACCTGGATACAGCAGGGCTGTTCCCTATTTCATGTAAGGGTACTGAGGATCTGTTGGGGAAAACAGAAGTCATGAAGAGAGGGTTTGCTTAGTAGATGAGAAACCATCAGGCCAGAGGTGGAATGGATGAGGAGCAATTACTCAGTTTCTTTAATAAATCCAATGAAGGATTTTAAGTAACGCCTTACTGTTAGAAGTTTATCTCCTTGGAGCTTGATTTGATCCTCTGAGGTCCTTCCAAAGGCCCCACATGCTGCTGTCCCTGCTCCCACCCCTCAGTGCTCTTTGCTTTCATCCAGCTACTCCCTGGCATTACTCCAGTCCAGGGACCTTCTTGTGTTCACAGGTTGTAGCCGACCTCCGTCCACCTCTGGACCAAGCAGTGCCTGATTCTTAGAGCATCCTTTCCCCATAGAGCCTCTTAGCCAACTCCCTCATCTGAGGTTGGGGTCTTGGTTCAAATCTTGCCTTCTCAATGTGGCTTACAGCCACCACCACCTGCCGTGGACCTCTCGCATCACACCTCATCCTTCCTACCCCGTGTTCCCTACTTTCTCCCACAGCATTTATCACCTCCTGACAGCCTGCTTAGCTCATTTATTTATTATGCTGTTGATTCTTTTCTGTCCTTCCACTATCACCATCATCATTCCTTCCCCAGTATAGAATAGTCCAGGGGCAGGGAGCATTGATGTTTTGCTCACTCGTGTATCCCGAGCACTTAGAACAGTGCATAACACACAGTAGGGGCTCCATAAATACCTGTTGAATGAACAATGAGGGAAGCTGGAAATGTGTCATTGTCACTGTTATTAACACTATTCCTGTTATCATCATTAGATCAGGCTTAAAGATGAGGACACTCAGGCTCAGACACATCAAAGGACTTATCCATAGGACATTGATGGCAAAATGCCAGATCTAAGCCTCAATCGGAACCTACCCGAGGTTAGTGCCTTGTGTCTAGTGATCTCACAAAATTATTTTGTAAGGTGGTCAGTTGTGGATAGCCACCAAAATAGGAAATGTAGGATAATGTGATTATTTAAACTATAACTTAAAAAATGATGAACAGCAAAGTGTTCTTTCCTTTCCCTCTTTGCCCAGCCCCAACCCCACTTCACTTGATTGGTATCTCAGTTTATTATTTTTTAACAGATAAATCTAGGCTGGGCACAGTGGCCCATGCCTATAATCCTGGCACTTTGGGAAACCAAGATGGGTGGATCACCTGAGGTCAGGAGTCAAGACCAGCCTGACCAACATGGCAAAAACCCTGTCTCCACTAAAAATACAAACGTAGCCGGGCATGGTGGCACTTGCCTGTAATCCCAGCTACTTGGGAGGCTGAGGTGAGAGAATCACTTGAACCCGGGAGGTGGAGGTTGCAGCGAGCCAAGATCATGCCATTGCACTCCAGCCTGGGCAACAAGAACGAAACTCTGTCTCAAAAAATAAATAAAACAAAATAAATAAAAACAGATAAATCTGTCAAGATGACAATGTTTATATGTCGTATTTTAACTGACATGTGTCAATGTTGCCTGGGAAAGAAAAACGTTGTTAGTCTACTGTGTGAGGCTGTCACCCAACTATTTGATCATACTTATAGCAGTTCATATTCAGCATGCAGCTGGACACGTAGAGAACTCTCACAACACGAGAGCCAACAGCTGCTTAGATTCGAAGTGGAACATGGACTGCCCATTATCTGGATTCTTGATTGTTTGAGAAACATGAAAAGCTCAAGTTTTAACAGTAAACAGAGCTTGGGATCCAGAGGGCACCGAGAGGAATGAGTGCCTGCAGATCAGAGAGATTAGAGCCTGGACTGTGAGCTGTGAATACAAATGGGTTTCTTGCATTGTCTCTTACCAGGGGATTTGTAAATAATGCCAGCAGGAACTTGTTTGCTTATGTATGCATTCCCGAATATTAGGAGCCACATTGATGGTTTCTGTAGATGTCATATAACCCCGCAGGCACAATCCAATGGGAGCCGACAGGAGCCGTAGATTATTTCTTTGGAGGTGGTACAGCCTCATGTCCATGGATGTGCATGTACACATAGACATGCAGTCCGGCTCACTGGTCTGATCCTTCCAGGCACAGAGCGCCCTGATGTGAGGTTTCTGGTTCTTCTCCTATGACGGCCCCTCTTGAAGAGGGCCCTGGCTCTTCCCTCTTCAGATACTCTAACACTCTAAATATGTATGGGCTTCTGAAAAGTAATACGATCCCATTTAGAACAGAAACAACAAGCATATTCCTCAACGTGTGGCCTGTAGGCTAAGGTAGTGTGGACCCAGAGCAAAAACCTTCTACGGTGAAGGCAATGAGAAGGGACTCCAGCTCCCTTCATCTGCGGGGGAAAGGGTGCCTCCTCCTGCCCGAATTGCTCTGAAAGGTGTATTGTTGCCCATCGAGGAGTTGTGATAAATTACAGGCAGGTGGACAGCAACACAAAAATCTAGAAGAGCCAGGCACGGTGGCTCACACTTGTAATCCCAGCACTTTGGGAGGCCGAGGTGGGTGTATCATGATGTCAGGAGTTCAAAACCAGCCTGACCGACATGGTGAAACCCCATCTCTACCAAAAAAAACCACAAAAATTAGCCAGGCATGGTGGCATGTGCCTGTTATCCCAGCTACTCAGGAGGCTGAGGCAGAAGAATCGCTTGAACCCAGGAGGTGTCATTGCACTCCAGCCTGGGTGACAGAGCGAGACTCCATGTAAAAAAAAAAAAAAAAAAAAGGAAAAGAAAAAATCTGGAAGAGTAACTTATTTTATGTTTTCTCCGAAAGTTGTTTGTTGTTTTTGTTTGAAGAAGAAAAGAGTTTATCTAATCGTATTTGGTATATGCAAATATCAAAAGGAAGGTGTAATGATGATGATGAGGCAAGCCCTGAGTAAAACCGTGAGTTAAACACAATTATTTCCATTCTTCCAACCCTTCCCAGAGCCTCCCTCCCCCTTCTCACAGCCCCTCCCTTCTCTGATGAAACTACTAGTCAAGGAAGTCGATTCTGTCTAAGGTCTCAGCGACTGTGTCCTCAACCAGAGAAAAATGTTGATTGTAAGAAAACAGAACTGCACAAACTAGGTTTAATAAAGACTGACTATAAGTATCTAAGAGAAAACTGCAGAGGCATTCAAAGACAGGAAGCGGAGCACGACATGGGTGAGCTGACTGGGGGCAAAACCGGAAGTGGTTTTGGAAAGTCAGAATCAGAAGACATGACCACTCTCATCTGCTTTTCTCTCTGCTTCTCTCCTGCCTCAATCAATAATCAATCAATCATCTCCTTCTCTCTTGCTCTCTCTCCCATTTCCTTCCTCCCCTCTTCCCCCATCCCTCTCTCATATGGCTATCTTCACATTACCCAGTGAGGTCTGGCTCTATATGATCTTTAAATTAAGTACTTGTCATCATCTAACTTAAGTCTCTGCACTTCTGTTTTATTTCTAAAAATAAAGAATCCAGTTAGTCAGTTGTCATTCAGTGAACTCACTCTTCCTCAGTCAATGGTGGGATCTGCTTCAATCAGCTGCAGCCTGAATTGAGTGAAGGGAAGTGAGGAAATGAGCAAAGGACTTTGTCAGCCTGAAGGACACAGGGCTGCCTCTTCCAGCTGTAAGCAGGGCAAGGGAAGTTTAACTTGTGTATCAGGTATCTATCAACAGAAAAATGCTGTAGAAAAAACCACCCTAGAATTCAGGAACTTCATGCTGCAAGCATGTATTGAGCTCACAAAACTGAGAGTTGGCTGGATGGTTCTTTTGGTCTAGGCTGGGCTCAATCACATGCCAGGGGTCAGGTGGCTCTCACCTGCTCCAGAACAGCCTCAACTCAGACAACAGAAGCAGCTGGAAGCAGAGGTTCCCTGTGTTTGTGTCTCCAGCAGGCTAGCTCACGTGTATCTCTTACAGTAATGGCGGAAGTGAAAAAAGTGGAACAGAAACATCAAGGGCTTTTCCAAGGTTCTGTGTGGGTCACATTTCCTAACATCTCATTCACCAAAGCAACCCACATGGCCGAAGTCAGAATCAAGGGGTGAGGAAAGAGATCCTACCTGTTTAGTGATAGAACTTCTAACATCACATGACAAAGTGGCAAGGATACAGGGAGGAGAGAGAAACTGGGGCTGTTAATGCAATCAGTCTCCATGGCAGCAAACACACTGGCATGTACAATAGACTAGTTTAGATATATATTCTTCCCTGGCAAGATTTGTACAAGATCTTTCTGATATTAATTTCTGATATAATGAAACACTAAGGTGGGAATTTTGAAGGCTTCTTCAAATAAATGATAATTTTTGTATCCAGGTAAAGCTAGATATGTAGGATAGGAAGAACATGGAACCAAATAACAGAGGGAATTGAATTATCCCCCCTTCTCCCTCAGGACGCTCTTTCCCCCATACCTCCCCGCTGCCCCAACAACACATAAACAATATACCTAGGTTTGTGATATCCTGCTTTCTAACTCGCTGGATTAAAAAATGAGACATTCAGTTTAATAGTGGGTTCTAAATAGCTCAAAGCTGAAATTGTGTACAAATAGCATATAGACCACAAGCCAAGATGGTCCTGAAGAGTCTGAGGCTATATCATTGGTCCCCTTTTCTCCCCAGGTGGGGGCTGAGTTCCATTTAATGCAGTAGGAGCTAGTTTGCTTTTCTGCCAGGAATAAAAAGATTAAGGTTCTACAAGTAACCTACAGTTGGCTCCTGAGACAGATGATTCAGTTTGGGGCATATTCAAGTCTCTTGCTCCTCTTCCTGGAATCATGGAATGACAAAATACCAGGAATAGAAGGAATTTAGAGATCCCCATTCACTAGTTTGTAACCTTTGTTCTACTTTTTAATAGTTTTAGTTAAATTGGCTCATTTTTTAAAAATTTAATTTATTATTAAAAGTTTATGACCAGAAGTTGAAAATCAGTATCATTTGACATAAATAGAAGGTAACCACAAAATAAACAGAGTGAAAAACCCTACATTGTTATGAAATTCTACCAGATGCTTGAGCCTTCACCCCACCCAGTGCTTCCTAAAAAGGGAATTTAGCAAACATTAAGGAAGTGTTAAAGAAATAGTATGCTTAAACTGACACTTTCTCTGAGATGGAGTCAGGAAGATGGAAAGAGGTTTGATAGGATCATCACTATCTAGTTCAGTGCTATTTAATGCCCTACTTCTTGGACTTCCAGAGATCTGTGTGTGTTGCACTGCAGGGAATATCAGTAGCCCAACTCCCTTCGTTCATGGCGGAGAAACCAAGGCCTCCCATCAATTTCCAGTGGCTGCCATTGTGCCATGTCATTACCAGTTAGCATCTTACCTAGTGTTTGGGTTAGGTGAAGAGAAAAAAATTAAGCCACAAAAGAAGTAAAAGAGGGATGCTAGTGGATGGTGCTTTTGACTCTAGAAAGTTGGGCTTGCCTGGTTTTCAGTGACCTCTGCTCTTCCTGTCCACTATAAGAGGATATTGACACTCACCTACCAAAAGCAGTAGAAAGAGCTTCATGTTTCTACAGAGAAAACCTCTGTCTGAACTCACCACAATCAAAGCCCCTCAGATAAGGAAACATCTAGAAAGATGTGACCATGCAAAGGGAGGCATCTCCAGTTGTCTTGCCACAGAAAACGTTGTGTCAGGAAAAGGCCAAAGAGCAGTGCTATCTAAATCAAATTCGCCTTCCCGGTAAGCTGCAGCAGCTGTGCTAATGGCATTCTGAATCCTCCATAGCAAACTGTATGGCCTTTCAAAAGGAGGTGGAGAAATCCTCTTTGTCTCGTTATCTTTTCAAGATGGATTTTTAGTTGAAAATCCTTTCTTTAAAAAAAAAATAGGATAAATGTAGTCAGATACTCAACTAAGCTCTTTATTCCACTGCCTGTGATTTGGACTGAGCTTTTGAAACATTTCTTCAAGCAGGAGAGGAAGAGACATTCTCAAAGAAATATCCTTTTTCGTCATTTTTTAAGGACAACTGTGATTGTATCAAACATTGTTGGCGTTTCATTTTAAATTTCTCTCTTTGGGGACAAGATGGTATGCACATTAAATAAATAAATACTTCTTTTCCCTGCATATTATAGGATGGAATGAAAAGGGCACGTGTCTTAATCTTTGGGATGGAGGTGCCTGCACGTGGTACCTCTTACATGAACCTAATTTCTCTCTCTACCCTCCGAACCTTTAAACTGTTCTATGTACTCGTACTTCATCTGAACAGCTCAGGCCAACTTATGTCGATGGGGACAAGAATAATCAACGTCTAATGAACTGTTTCTGCATTTGTTCATAATTGAGAGATTCCTCTCAATCCCATGTTGGCTCTTTCTTCAGAGGCACCAAGGAAAGAGACTTTGTAGCTTAACGGTCTTTTGTAGACATCCTGATTTTGTTCTTTCTGACCCTAAAGCTTCCTGAGCCCCACTACTTCATATGTAAAATGGGAAACATTAGACCTATCATGTCAAAATATTGTAAAGATTAAAATAAGGTGGTATAAGTCAAGCTCATGGCACAGAACCTTGCATTTAAGCCTGCAATAGGTGGCCACTAATAGTATTACATTGGCAAGGCCATTTGAGGTAGAGCAGAGTACATGTACACTTCAGGGTCAGACAGAGGGTAGTGCCCATTTCTGCTTTATTCATACTTGTACCTTCCCTGCCAGTTGCCACTGGCACATTAGCAGGAACTCGGTATTTTTGGATACATGGAATGGTTCTGGCATTACCCCCTTATTCGCTGTGTGGTCTTGTGTGAGGGATTTCCCCCTCGGCACATGTTTCCTCAACCATAAAACAGAGACAGTGCATTTCTTACAGCACTGGTATGAACATGAAACACAATGACCAGTGTAGTGTGCCCAGCAGAGACTGGTACATACTGTGCTTTCCATGGATGTTTATTTCCAAATCTCCACTCTCCTTCACTTTTGAGGATCCCAAATAAGGGAAAAACTAGGACCAGGATTTTCTGGGAAAGCATCATTTTTAAAGCTATCTTTAAAAACAGACAGGGGGCAGGGTCCTCAGATCCAGGATGTATGTGGAGGAATTCCACCACCCTCAAAGGATGGTCCCTTGTCACAAGTGTCAGAGTCTGGGATAAGCAGAATGTTTGATTCTGACCCTTTTTGGTTCCTGGGCAACTGTGATATAGTATAGGGCAGGTACTGGCCAGGTCATGTGGCTTGAGGAGGATCCTGAAAAGGAACAACACTGATCTTTCACCCCAGACCTCACATTTCTACAGGGGCTAAGAGAAAGGTCCCTTCTCTTGCGTCAATTTCAGTTGGTTGGTATGCTTTCAGGAGTTTTGAGAAGGATTCCAAAGTCACATCTTGGCTCAAAGGGAAAAAATATCAAGACTAATTGGCAATGTCTGTCATGGATGCAAGATGGGGTATTGTGGTTGGTTTGCCATGGAGATTTACACAACAGCATCTAGAGAGAGATTTTCTATGCCTTTGTCAAAGACCAGGTATATTGCTTTAACCTTGGCAATTACCAAAAGCCAAAAACCAAAAAGTCTATTTTTTACCTCTGTCAGTTTTTTGCTGTCACAGGAGCCACCCTATATTGACAGGTCATGATGACACTTGACGAGGTCTTGACGTAAATAGGAAAATAGACACTAAACCAGTGAAATGGAGGAACTGTAACTCACAGAAATGCCGGACATGCAGGTCACATGTGTAGTATGCGACATCCATGTCTGCATGCATTCAGCAAATGTTTATTCAGCACCTACTACATGCCAGGCAGTGTTCTAGAGGCTCTTTTGTTTAGTGAACTAGAGATAAAAATCTTGCCCCGTGAGGCTTATGTTCCAGTAAGGGATGCCACTGACTTGTTATAGAAGTTTATGTATGAAAAACATTTCAACCATTAGGAGGCTGTGCTCCAGAAGCTCCACAACAGATATAGGGAGGGCTTTCTTACTGCCATCCACGTACTCTGGCAGGATTGTACCTGTACAACCTATTCATTTGTTCCAGAGCCCGATCATCCATTTCTACTTATTCATGCATAGTTAGCAGAAATGGCACTTCCAGGCTTCTGCCATGTGATGTGTCAATGTGACCCCCATAATAAACCATAGAAAATCTGAATCTTCAAATGTTTGATCCCTTCTAATTTGGCCACTGCTGCATAGATGTGGCCTTCTCACTCTGCACCTGCACCTCACCTTGAGGCCCCTATGACTTAATCTTAAACGATGAACAGCTTCTAGAATAACTTTTCTTCATTTTAGCTTTGGCCAGGTGCTTTGCTGAAGTTTCCCAGCTGCATTTCCTACAGGTTTGATAATAGATCTAACCTGTGTCATTAGTTTCTGAGTCAAAGATCCCAGGCGAAGTCACCAACCCACATTCCCTAAACATCCACCTATGTGCCATCTTGGGTTCATGTCCTGGGGCATTTCCCTGGGAACATAACTCTCCAGAAACTGGTTAGTGCCATAAGACAATCCAGATAATTTATTCCCCATCCTGGAATCTGCTGCTTGTCAGAGCTTTAAGGCACCAGTTTCTTCAGTGGTAGACATGCTAAGTTTGAGTCATAGCACTTTCTAGGGCAGATAACTACCCAGAACAAGGACATCATTAGAAACCATTCTAAAACAACATTTTGCATTAACTGCTGCATATAATGCTCACTGATTCTTTGCTGATATTACCAAATGAAGGCTGTTTCTTAATTATCCATTTTTATCATCATTATCACAGTAACAAGGATCATCTAATTCATTTATATTTCCCTTATTGCTGTTGAACCTAGATGATGTTTGTCAGGCTGGTCCTGACTACCAGACTGTTCTGTGTGGCCAGGCTAGAGGGACTATAGCAGTTGAAACACGAGTGCTTCCTCAGAACCCCCATCCAAGCTCGTATCACACAATCATGCAGTGTTTTGTTCCCTTTCTCTGCCCCCACTAAATTGTGAGTTCTTTAAGAACAAGAAGCATCTCTCTAATTCCCAGTATACCCTGTATTCAGCATAGCATAACTACTCAATACATACAACTTACCCCAAGCAGTTATTTCTGCTCTTTGTTGGTGTCTACACAGTGATATGAACAGGAGCCAGAGGAAATATGTATTGAGTAGTTATGATATGCTGAATACAGGGTATACTGGGAATTAGAGAGAGCTATTCTTAGTGATTACAACACAAAGAGGAATAAAGCATAGTTCCTAACTGAGAAGCCCAAAGTCTATCAATTATAGAAAGAACATACTAATGATGACATCAGCTAATGTTCATTGAGTGCTATGTGCTAGACCCTGAACTACATGCTCTGCATGCATTATCTTGTGTAATTATTTTGACAGTAATATACTGTTACCACTCCCACTTTAAAGATCAGGAAGCTAAAGTTTATGGACAAAGCTAAAGAAAGATCCTTTGAAAATGGCAGAGCCAGGATTTTTTGAGGTTTTCTGTTTTTTTTTTTTTTGTTTTTGAGACAGGGTCTTGCTATGTCACCCAAGCTGGAGTGCAGTGACACAGTCTCAGCTCACTGCAACCTCTGCCTTCTAGGTTCAAGCAATTCTCCTACCTCAGCCTCCCAAGTAGGTGGGACTACAGGTGTGTGCCACCATGCCTGACTAATTTTTGTACTGTTAATAGAGATGGAGTTTCGCCATGTTGGCCAGGCTGGTCTCAAACTCCTGACTTCAGGTGATCTGCCCACCTCGGCCTCCCAAAGTGCTGGGATTACAGGCATGAGCCACGGCCTGCAGCCAGAGTCGGGGTTTGAACTCTTGTCTGCCTGGTTATAATACATGTCCCCACACTAAATCAATACTACCTCTATTAAAGCAGGATGAGTAAAAAAGGTGGGGGAAGCTGGAATAAACTAATACCCAAAAGATTGGGAGGAGGCTCCCAGCGCTAGTCCTGTTGACATTAAATCAAATCTTCAATAAAGGTATTAAGATTCTCTCTCTCTCTCTCTCTCTCTCTCTCTCTCTCTCTCTCTCTCTCTCCCTGCATACATATATATATATGGTATATAGTTTATATATTTTAAGCTGGCCCAATATTTTAATTAGTGAGGGCCTTTGAGGAACCAAGCAGAGGAACTCAGCAGACACCTGGAAGTATGTTGATGGCACTTTCTGAAAGCCCATGGAAATGCACATGGACCTCTTGAAACAAGCAAACACCTATTGTTCCTTGTTTCCTCTCTCAGCTGGGCATAGGGGCCAAGTGGAGGAAGTGTCTTCATGGCCATCCTTCAATAAAGAGCAGCATAAATGAGCTCTGCCTCTCCCAAGTTTATTTTACATTCTCTCAGAATGGAGTCAAGAAATGGACATCAGGGACCACATTTGTAAAAATTATGTAAGTTCTGTAACTTACCCCAAGCAGTTATTTCTGCTCTTTGTTGGTGTCTACACAGAGACCTGAACAGGAGCCAGACGAATGGGCAGAATAGAGGAGCAACCAGCCGACCAGACTGTCAGGGTGGGAAGAAGTGGGTGGAGTAGGTGCGAGAAGCTTCAGAGAGGAGAGAAAAACAAAGCAATGATTTCACGAGGCCTGTGGCCAAGTGGGTAGCAGAGACCCTGAAATCTGGTTGAGTGTAAGAAGATTCCTTACCAAGCTGAGGGCAGGTTTTCTGGAAAGAACCTAAGAAAAGAGCTAATGACCCCTAAGAGCCAAAACTAAGCATCACAAGTAGGCCTGCGGAGGTATGGGAAACGTCTACTAGTGTTCAACAAGACTGTGTCCCATGATCTCCTGTATTCATGGAATACTCATCCTGTACAGGTACATGTAGATGTGCGACGTGTATGCACTGAGCCAGGTGATGGGATATCCTGAAGAACAACTTTCCACCAGGAATCTTGTGTAGAATACAGATGAGCAGACTGGCAATGGTGATACAGTGTGAGAGACCCCCAAGAGGGCAGGCAGAGGGTGCTCTGGGATTGTAAGAAAGATACCTACCCAAGTCCTTGTTTGAAGGGGCAGTAAGGGAGCTGGGTGGGCTTTGGAAAGCCAGGTGAGCACTAAAGAATGAGCAGGATTCACCCAGGTGAAGCATGTGAATGGGAGCAAGGTAGCAAAGGGGTCTTTTAGAAGCCAAGAAGCAGCAAGGCTCAAAATCAGGAAGTAAGAGAGCACATGGCATTTCTAGGAACTGCAAGAAACTCAGTCTGGTTTGTGCTCAGAGGGAGAGGTGGGAGGTGGCAAGATGTGGCCCAGCGCTAGCCACTCTCAGACTTAGACTGCATGCCAAAGCCAGGGTACCTTCATTGCTGAGTTTTCCTCCCAAGGGTGGAAATGATCAGGACCTCTTACAGGGCTGTCTTGGGTGTTTAGTGCCACAACTGCTGATAATAAAAAAAAAGATTCTTACTCCTCAAAAATGCCTGATTCTGCATCCAATCATCTTGGCGGGCAGAACCAAAGGAAGCACTTTGCTCATCTTTTCTTGGCCACAAGATTTTCTTGGTGTCCTAATGTTATTAAAATCCTCATAGGCTGAGAAGATGCATTTTGGGCTTCAGAGCATGTCAAAAGTTATATAATTTTCCCAGCCTAATTCTAGCTCAGTGGGCTCAACTTTCGTGGCAATTGAGAATTACCTAGAAAGTTTTAAAAGAAATGCTGATGCCTGGGGCACCCTCAGAGATTCTGATTCAATTGTCTGGAGCCAAGCTGGGCACTGGTATTTTTTAAAGCTCCCCAGGTGATCCCCAGGGCAGCCAGGGTTGAGAATCACTGTAGAATATGCAGCCTAGCAACAGAAACTCTTGAGAAAGGAATGGATGCCTCTTGCCAGGTACTCCAGCCGAGTAGATTCTGGGTCAACTTTTCAAATCTCCCTGGCAGATCATCAAAGGCAGCCTGTGGCAACTGCTGAGACCTCTTGGTGCTCCTCCCACTCCCCCACTCTCCACTGTTACAGATAGATGCAAAGAGCTCTGTTCTAAAGCCACTATAGGGGGCTAAAGAGGCGGGCTACCTCACCCATGCCTGCCACCTCACGGCATCATCTGGCTCCCTGAGCCACATTGTCTGTGCAGCACTAAGAAGCTTTGTCAAGGATTTTTTTTCTTGCATTTACCCGGAAATTCCAAGCAGGCCTCATTAGCACATTACTCAGACTCAGCCAATCCCACATATCACCTTCCTCCTCACCCCCACCTCCAGACTTTTTTTTCTTCATTTGCCCATTTATTCACTGCAGTTGGATTTTGTTTCCTGTGCCCTGAAAAGCACATTTTTGGAATGGAAATGCTGCTGGAAGAATGTGGGTGGCTGTGAGCTCAACGATCCTGGCCAATCACCCCTCATTGCCCTCCTGGCAAAATCCCATCCATCAGGAGTACTGGGCAACAAGCCCTCTAAATACTTCCCAAGGAGCTGCCCTGTGTTGTTCCTTCTGTATGGAGACAGCAAATCGGCAGCTGAAGCTCCCAGGTTGTTTCTTGCAGCAGTTAACAGCTGCCCTAGTGTTAATTCCCAATCAATAGCCCAGAGATGCTGCTACTCTTACAGCTGTCGGGCTGACAGCCTCTACAGCACATTTTGAAAGTAACTTGCCAGTGGTGGGACTCTCTGCTCCTTGGGTACACCCAAGAGAAGTCCTCATCAGGCTTCAGAAGGGGCACCAAGTGCCCCTTACCCAGTGTAAAGGCCTAGCGGCAGGCTGAACAAGCAGGTGGCTCCACCCCTCTTCTGGTCAGGTGATAACTTGGGGACACAGTGGAACTGAGGGCCCCCCACCCAGAGTAGCAGCCCCTCAAGATATTCATGAAGCTCTCATTTTTCAATTTTGGCTTGTTTCGAACTTTTTTCTGCTTGAGATGGCTATTATATTTCTTCCATCTAAAACCCTCATTCAAATCCATCTTCTTTTTTTTTTTTCCTAACTCAAATAGCCACAGTTTCTCATTTCTTGCCTGTGTTGCTCCCTCCAGCTCCCTGTGGACAGAATGAGACCCGAGAAGATGGTAAAATAATCCAGCTTCCTCCTTGCAAGACAGGAGCTTGGATCGTGCCAGCCATCATGGCCTGCTACCTCTTAGTGGCAAACATCTTGCTGGTCAACCTCCTCATTGCTGTCTTTAAGTAAGTGGATCCTTCAGGGCACATGGGGTGGACGAGGACAGCAGGGTTGAAGGGGAGTCAGTGCTGCAGAAAACAGTGGGTTTTTCTCACTTGATTCTCTTTGGTCTCTATTTTAGCAATACATTTTTTGAAGTAAAATCAATATCCAACCAAGTTTGGAAGTTTCAGAGGTATCAGCTCATCATGACTTTCCATGAAAGGCCAGTTCTGCCCCCACCACTGATCATCTTTAGCCACATGACCATGATATTCCAGCACCTGTGCTGCCGATGGAGGAAACACGAGAGCGACCCGGATGAAAGGGACTACGGCCTGAGTACGCTTCAAGTGACAGCCCAGCCACCACAAATCAGAACTCCCTACCACTTCCTATAGGCAATCATGCAGGACAGCATGGCCACCTAGGTCCTCCCACCTCCTGCAGACCATGGACAGCTCTGAAGGCTTGGAGAGGATTGGGGCATAGGGGAGTTGGTTTGAATGAGAAATAATGTCAGAAAGAAGATGGTAGAGGCTGAAATAGAGCACTCTTAGCCTCAAGTCTTTCATAGGGAGATATGATCAGTCTCCAGCAGGGCTGTTTTAGCACCTTCATAAGTTCTAAGTGTCTTGCTTTCCAAGAGATCTCAACCCAAAATACATTAACCATATCAATATGCCACCCAAGGCTACATTATGTACAATTTAAGCAATAATCTCTGGACCTGTAACTTTTTCCAGACTTAAACATTTTCCTAAACCTTAGGGATTGTGTCTAGATTGTGCCTCATGAAAAGACCAGCCCTACTTTCTGTTACTTGAAGGACAAAACAGAAGACCCTTTACCATCCACCTTCCAGCCCAGTGTTTCTAACAGGAGGTTCTATTAGCATTGAGGTGGAACAATTCCTTGTTGCATAGGATCGTGCCACACATTACAGGAGGTTTGACACATCCAGCCTCCACACACAGAATGCTAGTAACTCTCACAGGTTCCTAAATACCCCTTGGGTCCCACGCTCCATTAAGAACCACTGGGAATCCAGCCCCATACCAACAAGCTCCTATGGTTTCTCAAAGTGTGTCAAACAGGCCATCTACGTCAAATCTACTGAACAAGCACCCCTGGGAGTATAGCCCAGGAGTCTACCTCCCTCTGTGGGGTCACCAGTATACCTAAGGTTTGAAACCAAAATGATATGGTCAACAGCTTCTCTGAAGCTCTTAACACCCTCCGTGACCTTGCAATGCCCAACTTGTTTTTAGACATCAACATTAGAGAGAGCTGGGAATTCCAGAATTCACTGTACTGTATCCATCTGAAACACAAATTTAAGCAAACAGAAAAGTTGGAGGGGTCAGGGTGGATGACCTATGAAATAAACCCTAAGCTTCTTGACTCAGGAACCCTAGCCAATGTGAAGGAGCCTGGGGTACAAAATCAGGGACGGCAGGGTGCTCTAATGAATGATGGCCTGCAGTGAGTAACATGCTGAGGGCTCGCTCAGGGTCCCAAAACAATTTACAGGAAAGCATGATTCGTTTGTGGTAGAAAAGAAACCTCACTTATCCAGGGAAGGTAGGAAGGGGGTGTCTGTAAGTACAATGCAGGAAGTAGGACAATCTGGAGATCCATTTCTGTTCCAGTGCCCACACCCTTGCCGAAGTCCAGAGGACTGCACAAGCCAGACGCTGGGTTAGGTGAGAGCCAGATCCATACAGCTGCTGTGCATGGTTTTCTTGTCATTATCATCAATGAGAGCAACAAAAGCATTGCCAGGTCACCGGATGCTCAGAAGAAAAGAACGGCCATGTCCGCTTTTTCAGAGAAGAAAGATTTTAGTGCTGTGGCTGGGTCGGAAAGGATGAAGGTCAGGGCCAAGGGCCCTGCCTTGTACACATCCATCAGGGAAACTGAACTTTTCACTATCCATCTGTAGTCTTAATTAAAAGAACCCAGGGCACTGCCAAGTTCTGGCAGAGCCTCAGACACAAAAGCACTCTGAAATGTAAAATTGAATTTTTAAAAAATAGTATTTTATTTTTGCTAAAAAGGCATTACATATAGCCAAAGAAGTTAAATGAAGTGCCAGCAGAGTAAGTATTAAATATACTCCCTGGAGTCTCAAATATAGCAATAGTGATAGCAGCAAGAGCAATCGTCTGTGATTTGACGGCCTCTCTAAACTGCCTCTTTTCATTCCCCTCCTTCCAGGCTAAAATGCTCTGAATTTCATGAGTGAATCTCAAGTGTCCCCTATAATACAGGTCTGCCTCACCTTAGGAAGCCTCCCATATTTGACAAAAGCAGTCTGATTTCTGGTATTTTCTTTTCTCTCACCTGCTTTTACATTCATACTTTCCATACCCCAGACAAATTCAGGCTAATGTGTCAAAGCAAGCAAGAGCCACCTCAGCAAACTAAATCTCTGAGGGTCTAAAATCCCGGGCTCCAAACATTTGGGACAATCCCTATTGCATCTCAAGGGCATGAGATTAGAAGAGGGACTTGTCCCATTGATGCAATTGGCAAAGCAGTTCTCTCACCCTAACCCTGATTCATAAACCAATTAAAGGTTCGACTTTCCACTGGGCTCTTTCTACTGCTGTGTCGGTTATGAATCCATTTACCTCTTAGTAACAGAAACCAGGCTAACAATAACACAAATAAATAAGGCTTCATTTTTTTCACGTAACAAAAGTCAAGAACCCAGAGCTCAACAACAGCTCATTGAAGTCAAAGATCCAGAGTCCTCCTATTTTTAGGCTCAGTTATTCTTTTTGTGCTCTCTTGTTTCATGGCCACAAAATATCTGCCTCACCTCTAGTCATCACGTTCGTGTTCCAGGCAGGAAAAAGAGGGGACGGTGAAAAACTATAGAAAAAAGCAACCAAATCTCTATATTTTATCAGGAAAGTAAAATCTCTTCCCAAGACACCACCCCTCCTTCCAGCAGACTTTTGTTTCTTGGCCCAAACTGGGTCCTCGTGGTTGCCGCTAGCTTCAAGGGAAACTGGAAATTTTGTGTTTGGCTTTCTCAGCTCAGTAGCAGGAAAGTAAAAAAGGAGGAGGAGGGTGCAAAAGGGCTTTTAGTAAGGCCAATCAATATGTCTCTCTGCCGCACCCCCAGCCCAGAAGTTTTTGAGCTTTTAAGATACCTCTATGCTTTGAATAGCTTCCTTGATATAGCTTTTTCCCTGGCCTCACGGCTTGCCTAATTCTACCCAGCTCCTGCAGTAAACCAGTTATGCTCAGGTGAACTTCAGAGACCCATAATAAATCTCATGTTGAGAAAGAACATGGTGATGGAAGTTGCCTAATTGGATTTGGATTTCATTTGAGACTTGGCAAGGAATCCAGGACCCCTTTCCCCACTGGATTTATATTGGGACTGTCATTAGGCTCACAAAACAGAGCCATTGCTTTTACTTCTCTCCCTCATGGCTCTTTTTTTTTTTTTTTTTTTTTTTTTTTTGTCATAGAACTCTTCATAACTGATGATGAGCTCAAGAAAGTACATGACTTTGAAGAGCAGTGCATAGAAGAATACTTCAGAGAAAAGGATGATCGGTTCAATTCATCCAATGATGAGAGGATACGGGTGACTTCGGAAAGGTATGTTTCATGGACGCATGCCTCCGGCAGATGTGCTGTGCCAGGGCATGCTTTATCCGTTGAGTTTATTCACACAGTCACAAAACAGAGACCTTTTGTGTCTGTTTTTATTGTTTGAGAAATCATGGAGCTTGTGAAAGAACAGAACCTTGCCTAAAGTGTCTACAGATCAAAATCCCAGACTTACAGATCCTACGCTTCTCCAGCAGGCAGTAGAAGCTGTCCTCCCAGACAGAAGAGAATTTTGAGTACAGGACAGCCTGAGGTTGCAGGCTCAGACCAGAAATTGGAAAGTTCTGACCCAGACGAATCCCAAGTGAGACTCACCCGACTCTAGGCTCCCCAGCAGTTTATGTTTTGTGTAGGCTATTGAAAGTCTTTTCCAAAGGAGTCGAACAGCCCTAGTGCCTGGCTTATATGGGTGCCCAACACCTTCTGAATAAATGACAGTAAGAGAGCTGTAAATTAGCTAAAATAATAATTAGGATTTTCACCCATAATTTTTTTTTCTTTTTATAGAACAAGATAAAAACAAAAAATAAAATTAAATCAGATTTTTCTACCCAGTGGTTATATACATTTAGATCTCATTGGTAGCCAGGAGGACTATAAGAAAAATCTTCCAACTGAAGGATATACCTCAGAGTATTTTTTTTTTAAAGAGAGAGAAAGAGACAGAAATCTTCAAATAAATAGAAGAGAAATTTTAAACCTAATAAGTCTAGCTTTATGAAAATACCCTTACATTTTCTTATTTTTCTTATTTTGCTGTAGTCTAATAAAACCTTCATTCCAGGCTGGCACATTCAGAACCTAGCATTTGGGAACCACTGTTCTGAAGAACACCCAGAATATTATAACACATGGGTGTAACTTTAAATTTTAAGCATTTGCAATATAAAGATGGCAGAAGCAAATTAGAAATAGTGTAGAAAGGCATAACATATTGATGACTTTAGTCAGTATGACTCAGGCTTCTAAGATTCAAGGCAGTCACCTTCAGTTTTCATGAAATGACATTTTGTCTGCTCATCCACTTCAGACTTCTCTAGTGGCTCTGTAGAAATTACATAAATGGTATATTCTGTCCCTGGCCTTTTATTTCTTTAAAGAATTCTGTCTAGATAAGTAGGTATACACACATATGCCATTGAGTGATTGTATCCATCAGTACTCAGCCAATACTAATAAAGTTTAAAGCAATGCACAGATTTTATACACATCTGTTGCTGCACATCTGTTACATTTTATGATGAT
Organism: Cebus imitator; assembly: GCF_001604975.1. NCBI lineage: Eukaryota > Metazoa > Chordata > Mammalia > Primates > Cebidae > Cebus > Cebus imitator. Next base: position 2,816,460 of record NW_016107470.1, on the reverse strand, counting down.
ATAATGTAAAGCAATTTTCTGGCAAACAGAAGAAGGAACTAAAAGTCTGAAGATATTTCTCATTCTGAGGCCTTGAGAAAGCTATTTATTAATGGACATATAAGTACGTAGTTCCCCGGAAACTGTGCTATGTGGACACATTACCGATTGTTCAGACATGTTTACAAGGCATTTTTCTACAGGCCTTTGAAATGCTTTTTAAATTCAGAAAAGCCATAGACCTGGTGGGAAACAGAGTTAGGGAAAAAAAGAGTGTTAAGATGCAAGGAAAACTTTGCCTCCAGAGGAACTAGAACCAGGAGGTGCAGCACCAGCACATATGAATAAATTGTGACCATTTCACTAATTCTGACAACAAACAGAAACTAATGTACATCTACTTGAGCCTCTGGCCCCATGCCTGCAAACCCTTTAAGACTTCTCCTTCCCCAAGGCCCCGTTCCTTTCTGCGTAATTACAGAGCTCCATCCTCAAAGAGGATGGCCAAGGTGAACAATTTCCAAAAGTCCAGGACAGAATGTAGATCCACCCTCCCTGTGTCCTAGCCATTAAATTGACCTGGAGTAGTGGGGGCCTAAAGGACCAAGATGACCTCATGACCAAGCCCAGATATCAGAGAAACAAACCTAAGCCATGCTTCATACTGCTGCTTCTGTTTGTGTGTGTGTGGCGGGGTGGGGGGAGTTTTAATGCTTTTGCTGTCGCTGCTGTTAGTTTTTTTTTTTTTGCATTTGTAAGTGAACCAAAAGATAACATCTCTCAACACTGAAATTGCTCTCAGCACAACAGACACACCATAGGGTGCACAAGGGAACATAAATTAACCACGGGAAGAACAGATCCGTATTACCAGTCTCAAACATCTAGGACGTGTCCTGAGTGTAGCAGCAGGTGAAATCACCTGTCCTATTTACATTTGAGCGAGAGAAAGATATGGATATGGATATGTATGTATAAACACACATTTGGAAAGGTACGTATGGTTAGATTTACCTAAATTAGCTGTGCGTAGTCTATACAGTATGTAGAATAGTATATAGTTTTACCTTCCCATTAGATAACCCCAATAACAGGGATTTGAAATCAACATTAAGAGCTGGCTCTTTGTCCTGCTAAAAGACTTAGGAAAAGGGGCTTCTTTACAGAATAAGCTTCATACTCCTCCTCCTGCCACTGCCCTTAAAACACAAGTTATTTAAACAGGTTGTATTTGGGTGAGTCTTCTTAGAAATACAAAGCTACCCCCATAATTATCCATTTAAATGGATCATTATTCAATCACACTTTTGCAGCACGGTGGTATGTAAAGAGCTAAATACAAATTCAGGAGATCATTAACACCTCATAGGAACTTGATTCTGAAAAATCCTTGTCTTTCCCCTTTTTTATATAGCCATGACCCTGATGCATCTAGAGAAATTCTAGAATATAATGAGCTAGTGGAGTAACCAATGCCCTATGCTTTATTTGGGATATCTAACTAATGATAATTATACTCTAATAACCAAGCTTTTCGTCTATTAAGCAACATTGGTGACTGGCTTTTTTTTTTTTTTTTTTTTTTTTTTTGCCAAGGAGCTTTGGACTCTTGGCTGAAGATAACCAATACTTGATGACTGTTTCATCCAGTTCTGTGCTCACTATCTTTTTATGAGTTCAGTTCTGTTTCAATACGTGAATACCAGGCTTTCACCATTGCCAGGCAGTAAGCCACACACTAAGGACCCACAAGGCGGGCTTTAGTCCTCAGGAAACATGCAGCCTCATTGAGTTCTTGTGTACATACCAACAGGGATGACCAGAAGCATCCAACCCAGGTTGGATTGAAGGTTCTCAATCTCCAGCAGGTCTCAAAATCATCTGGAGGGCTTGCTACAACACAGGTTGGCTGGGTACCCCCTTCCCACCCCTAGAGTTTCTGATTCACTAGGTCTGGGGTAAAGCCTGAAAATTGCACTTTTTTTTTAATTTGAGGCAGAGTCTTGCTCTGTCGCCACGCTGGAGTGCGGGGGCACAATCTCGGCTCACTGCAACCTCTGCCTCCTGGGTTCAAGTGATTCTCCTGCCTCAGCTTCCCAAGTAGCTGGGACTACAGGTGCCTGCCACCATGCCCAGCTAATTTTTGTACTTTTAGTAGAGTTGGGGTTTCACCACGTTGGCCAGGATGGTCTCAATCTCTTGACCTCGTGATCCATCTGCCTCACCCTCCCAAAGTGCTGGGATTACAGGCATGAGCCACCGCGCCCAGCCCAAAAAATGCATTTCTAACATGTTTCCAGATGATGCTGATGTAATGTTGACCCCGCTTGTCTGGGAACCATACTTTAAGAACCACTGATGGGAAACAATGGATACCTGTAAGTCCAGACCTGGGACAGGATGGTGCTGAATTATTCACTGTAAATCATATAAAATCCTGGCATCTTACATTTGGAAACTGTTCTGGAGGTCACTGAGTACAGACTGCTTGTACTCAAAGCACTTGTTTCCTCCACACACCTGACCAATGGCAACTTAAGAAACACGTTCTGAGCAACTGACACAAGCAAGGCCTGAGTAGGAGGAGAGGATACAGGGAGCCTACTTTGAAATAATGCACTATCTAGTTACTCGCAACCTTAATTTGAATACCTCCTGGAAAAGAGGAGAAACTGGCTATGCTATCAGTCTTAGAAATGAATACAGGAAAAGACTTTTCTATCTGAAAATTAAGGCCGGGCATGGTGGTTCACACCTGTAACCCCAGCACTTTGAGACGCTGAGGTAGGCAGATCACGTGAGTTCAGGAGTTCAAGACCAGCCTGGCCAACATGGTGAAACCCGGTCTCTACTAAAAATACAAACAGCCAGGCATGGTGGCAGGCGTCTTGTAATCCCAGCTACTTGAGGGGCTGAAGCAGGAGAATCACTTGAACCCGGGAGGTGGAGGCTGCAGTGAACAGAGATGGAGCCACTACACTCCAGCCTGGCCAACTGAATGAGACCTTGCCTAAAATAAATAAATAAAAGAAAGAAAGAAAATTAAAATTATTTTCTCTCTGAAATAATATTTTACATATGTGAAGATCATTGTCATCTCCCCACGGTGCTGTGTCTTTTCCAAACTAGATATCCCATGCTTATTTAATTGCTTATCCGACTTTCCAGCAGATCGTCCACTACCCTGCTCACTTTCTCCATATGCACTTCAAATTGCCAACATCCTTTAAATGTGGTGTCTAAGCTAAACTCAATTCCCTGTGTTGTAGTCAGAACCTAAATTTAATTCCTTTATCCATTCATTTACTTTTTTTGAGCACCTACTGTGCGCTGGACTAGTACATATAGAGTAGGACAAGGAATTATCTTCATGGTATAATGGAAAGAACACAGTATAATGTGCATAGTATAGTATAACAAAATTTTAATACTAATTCTGCAGTAACTAGCTGTGTGACCTTGAGCAACTTAACTCAACTCCTCTTAACCTATGTCCCCATTCATAAAATGGAGTATTAAGACTTAACTAGAGAGTATTAAAAGTTACTGAGATACATATGTATGAGGTATTATGCTTTCAGTAAATGGTGATTATTATTTTTTGACCTACACAGTAGATGTGCTATACAATTATATTACTATTCTTAGCGACCAAGTCACATCTTTGGTTCAGAGTACACTTTCAATGAATTAAACCAGGGCTTTTATACATGAGCTGATTCAATATCCTCAGACTTCTTCTTGTGAAATGTTTGTTTTAACCTGGAATCCAGATTTAATAGTTATTACTATAAAATTTTTCTTTATTTTTTTCCCTTTAGCTCATTATTTCAGCACCTCAAGTATTTTTGGATCCTGATTTTTTCATCTATTAATTTTTCATCCTGTTCATTTTAGGCTATCATTTGTTTGATGACCACACTTACTATATCTTTGACATAGTTCACCAAAATGTTCACAAGCACAGATCAGGTAAAACAAGTCAGAGGACCACGGCATGACTCCAAAAACTATCTTTCATGATGACATCAGCTCATTGCTCTACCATCTCTCCTTTGGTTAATTAGCCAGCTAGGTATTCCCATTTCTCCAGGTGGCCCAGCATGTCAACCTCCTGTCTAAAACCACAAGGTACAGCACAGATACTGTACATCTATGTCAATATGTTGGTCTTGATTATCAAAAAAGGGGCAAGATTAATACTGATCTCATGCAACCTCCTGTTAAGTAACCTTATCATTTTTAAGCAATCAAAAAATACCATCTGTTTAATTACCCACTACTGAGCCATTTTATAATGCTGCCCAGAATTTATGCCAAATTTACGTAATTTCTAGAATCCAGGAATTTTAAATATCAGGAAAAGTTTTTTCTATCTCCAATTTCTTGGCATTTGTTTTTATTTCCCATTGGTTTTTAAGGGTTGCCTACATTTTCTGGTGATCACAGTTGCGAGTTCTTTTAGGGTTCCTTTAACCCACTGAAAGCATACTTCAAAAAATGCTGGCTTGTGGGCAACATCTGCCCACACAGGGCTGTTTTGCTGGACTTGCAGTGATTGTTAAAATTCATCCTGAATATGTCTTTGGAGTAGGCATGCTCTCCACTGCCACAGAGTCCCTGCCTCCATCATCTGACATCCAGCCTGCTTTCCCGACACACTTGATCTGCCTGCCTATAGGCATTTAATCCCCCAGACTCTTGATTAAAGCATCCAGATCATCCCACCATCACCCAACCTGCCAGGCTTCACTTGTCAGAGGACGTTTGAGGTTTGAATTTTCTCCTTGATGGCAACATTTAAGCAAAAGCAAGGATTTAGCACTGTTCCTAATGTCATCTTTTAATTTAGCATTCTTCCCCAAACAAGTAAGGTTTTTTGCCCTTTTTCATTGTACCTAGATCCAAAAAGTGATAGAAACATAACTATTAATAGTATATTCAAGGCCAGGCACAGAAAGACAAACATCACATGTTCTTGCTTATTTGTGGGACCTAAAATTCAAATCAATTGAACTCATGGGCATCAAGAGTCGAAGGATGCTTTCCAGAGGCTGGGAAGGGTAGTGTGGGGTTGGAGAGGGGAGGGAATGGTTAATAGGAACAAAAAAAAATACAAAGAATGAATAAGACCTACTATTTGATAGCACAATAGGGTGAATATACTCAATCATAACTTAATTGTATATTTTAAAATAAAGAATGTAATTGGCTTGTTTGTAACTGAAAGGATAAATGATTGAGAGGATGGATACCTCACTCTCCATGATGTGCTCATTTCACCTCGCATGCCTGTGTCAAAACATCTCATGTACCCCATAAATATATACATACACCTACTATGTACCCACAAAATTAAGTAAAAAGTCAGAAAAAATAGTATATTCAACTTAAAATTTTTCATTACAATGGCAGATGGAAATGACTTAGGATATATGAAATTCATAATATGTTTTTGAATCAGCTTAAGCCAAAAAGCTGAGCTTCATCCACCTCCCACCATATCTTTTTCCAAAGCTGATCTTTGGTCTCTGCACTGAATAAGTTTAAACTTGTTTCTCTTTTTCTCCCCAGAGTTAATGAGAAAGATAATTAACCCAAAGGGAAGAGTAGGTGGCCCTAAAGGACTTAATAATTCATAGATTAGATATGAGTCTGTGGATAAGCAGGAATTTGCTATAACTGTTCTGCATCATTGCCTTTGATTGGAAACCTGTGTTCCCTTTTCCAACAGGATCCCCAAGGATTGAGTTCATGCAATACGGGATTGCTTGTATCCTATCCTCCATGCACCCCACTGCCAGCACTCAGGGAATGTCTGAAATTTAGAACAGGCACGGCCAGTCAATACTCTGTTCTTTTACCACATTTTCTTTCACCACATTTCAAGGTTATCAGAAAGGAAGGCGAAGTTCCATAAAATAGCATAACAATTCTTAAGGAATTGCACGTGGAAGCCAAAATACTCTTTGCCACCACAATCTTTTGAATGCTGTTTTCCTGGCATTTCTTTTTATTTCCCATTGGTTCTTAAGGGTTACCTACATTTTCTGGAGATCACAATTAGGAGTTACTTCTCCAAACTGTGAGGACATACTGCTGGCTGAAGAGGCTAGTTATCATCTTAGCTGGGGTTTTGCACCTACCTATTGGGCCTCCTCTCATGGGCCACCCCACAGCTTTCCAGCACCCCATTGTGTCCCTGCTCTGATAACCTCTTGAGTTATTCAGAAATGAGCCATTTGAGGTTGGAGATTTGAAAGAGGGAACGTTCAATAATGAGTTCCTCCCATAGCAGCTCCTCCTCTCTGCAGTGCCTCTTTTTTCTTAGTCACTTTAGGTATCTGTCTCCTTAAATTATCCATAAATTTGTTATCATCCATATATATCTCCATTTGTATCCCCCAAATTCTTTGATCAGAATCAGTTCTCAGTGACTACAATCATGACCCAAAACTGTTGGTATGTACCTCAGGCCTGTTTATATCTGTGACACCTCTCCATTTACACTGAACTTTTTTTTTTTCATTTTTTGAGACAGGGTCTCACTGTGTCACCCAGGCTGGACTACAGTGGCACCATCTGGGCTCACCACTGCCTCAATCTCCTAGGCTCAAGTGATCCTCCTACCTTGGCCTCCCAAGTACCTGGGACTACAGGCATATACCACAACTCCCAGCTGATCTTTGCATTTCTGTAGAAACTGTGTCTCCTCATGTTGCCCAGGCTGGTCTTAAACTCCTGGGCTCAAGTGATCCATCTTCCTCAGCCTCCCAAAGTGTGGGGATTACAGGTGTGACCCACTGCACCCAACCTGAAAAAATTTCTTTTAAAGATTCAAGGGAGCATTCTAGTTATGAAACAAACATATGTAACCTTAACTCTAGGACTTTTAAATTCTTTTATAACCCCTATATTAAACTCTTATCAGTTAAGTCCATGACCTAAATGATCATACATTTAGGTGGTTAAACACACCCAGAATTCTGGGAGAAAATGGAGAAAACAGTCCATTATTATTTTAGTCAAGCCTTACCTTTCAGCCCATCTCTGAGTCCATGGGAGAGTTAAGGTTTGGTAAGAACAGTTGCTTGGCCCTATTCCAACAGCGTCTGTCTCCTGGTTCCATGCCCTGCAGCCATGCCTCTTCACTCTTGGGGCTTTCCCATGTACCTTCTCTTTCCCTGAGGAGACTCTTCCTCCTGCACTGCTCTGCCATCCTGTCATCTCCTTTGGCTACTCAGTTTGTGTCCAGTTTACTGCCTACATCCAGGCAACCAGGTCCTGACTCTTCTTTGTGGGGGAAAAGAAATGCTGAGTGCAGTGGCTCCTGCCTGTAAAAATCCCAGCACTTTGAGAGGCTGAGGTGGATGATCAATCACTTGAGATCAGGAGTTTGAGACCAGCCTGGATAACATGGTGAAACCCTGTCTCTACAAAAAGTACAAAAATTAGCTGGGCGTCGTGGTGCATGCCTGTGGTTCCAGCTACTCAGGAGGCTGCAGTGGAGGATTGCCTGAGCCCCGGGAGGTCAAGACTACAGCAAACTGTGATCGTGCCTCTGCACTCCAGCCTGGGTGACAGAGTAAGACCCTGTCTCAGGAAAAAAAAACTAAAATAAAAATAAATACTAAATAAAAAGAGGCAGGATCTCCCTGTGTTGCCCAGGCTGTCTGTGGTGCTGTGCTACAGTCATAGCTCGCTGCAGCCTCGAGCTCCAGGGCTCAAGCCATTTTTCCACCTCAGCCTCTTGAGTAGCTGGGGCTATAGGGACACATGGCTTTTTAGGTCCTGACTCTTCTGTTACCTGTTGTTGCTGCATCAGCCCTGCCTCTCACCTACACGTTTTCTCTATAGCGTTGGATCCTGGGGATAAAGGTGGAGGGCAGGATGTGGGCAGAGAGGCCCCCACAGCACAGGCAATGGCAAGGAGATACCTCAGAGCACTCAGACCAGTGACCACATGCAGTTAGGTCAAAACAGCAACTTCATCTCTGTCATTACCAACCTGTTACACACTGGGCTCCAGAGAGAAAGGGAGGAGAAATAAAATGACCCTGCCTCTTATTACTCTCCTAGCATGAGAGAGCTAGTGAGACCCAATACCTAAAGTATGTTAAGCAAAACATCTCATGCTACAGAAATGCATGATCTGTCCTCCTCTGGACTTAAATGAACAAGTGTTTTATGTACTTAACAAAGTTTATTGGCTAGGCATGGTGGCTCATGCCTGTAAGACCAGCACTTTGGGAGGCCGAGGCGGGAGGATTGCTTGAGCCCAGGAGTTCAAGCCCAGACTGAGCAACATAATAGGACCCCATTGCTACAAAAAAAATTTCAAAAGTTAGCTGGGCATGGTGATGCTCACCTATAGTCCCAGCTACTTGGGAGTCTGAAGTAGGAGAATCACTTGAGCCTTGGAAGTCAAGGCTGCAGTGAGCCATATTTGCACCACTGCCTTCCAGCCTGGGTAACAGAATGAAACGTTAACTCAAAAATAAATAAATATAATAGATTATTGCATTGCAAAATAATTAACTACAGTACTTGCAAAATCAAACTCCATAGGCTAGATGGTGAAAAAGTAATTGCAAGTCTATGAGATGCACAAACTTGTTATTTTAAGTAATTTTGTTTCTTTGGCTATGTTTATATGACAAAATGAAGTGACAGAGGGAAAAGCTGTATTTTCCTTCTGAATTAACTGTGTCAGCTGAGTGCATGGCATTGAGCTTGCCAGATACAGAATGGCTCAATGTACAAGTCTTCTGAGAATACACCTGGGCATGGTGGCAGAGTGTGCCTGGCCCCTGAAATGTGCTGGGTTGGTTATGGGGCAGCAGGAGGGAGCATAAGAAAAAATGACAAGGAGGGCTCCTGAGGGCAGGCTGGGACCTTCGGCTGGGTGAAGGGAAGCGGAAGGATAAAAGCAGAGTGGGGACTGGGGCCCTTAGAGAGGCAGAAATGTGCCCGAAGGCAGAGGAGTCACACCCCCATGCTCCTGGCCAGCAGGAGAGGAGGTTTTTAAGAAGCCTACAGGTCTCTCAGAGATCCACATGCCTCTTGTATTATACCTGCTTCTGGCATTGAAATGTATGTGCTTCCCTAATAGAGGTGTTCCTGTCATTAACACCTCACCCCCACCCCAACAGACTGCCAGGACCCAGCCTAATTCCCACATCCACTGTGAAGCATATTCTGTAGCCATGGTCTACCTGCAGCAAGTGCCTGAAGAATCAGCAGTCAAATGATTTATTTTGCTTATTGAAAGGACTGGAAAAAATAACTTTAATCCTCTCCAGAAAAGTTGTGCATGGGTCTCATTTAAATTCACCAAAAGGTTTGTCTTTGGACATTTAAAAGTGAAAGTCTGAGCTGAAATTATGACTTGGCTTTGGTTTGTCCTTTTCAAGTTAATTTGAGCAAGTGAAAAATAAGGTACGATTTTATTTTTAATATGTGGCCTCTAATACATGGCTTCTACAGAGAGAGGAGAGGAATTGACTTATTGACAGATACTCCAGTGTTTACAACAAATTGCTTTATGCAATCTTGGTTAAATTTCTTGATGCCCAGGCAGACTGAGTGACAATTAAGTTCATAAATGTCATTGACCCAGTGAGCATTTGTTGACACCTGGCAGGTATTAGGTTAGCCACATAGAAACGAAAACAGGAATATAAGAAAACCCATGCCCCTAAGAATACCCAGGGTTCACACTTGTGATCACAGCACTTTGGGAGGCTGAGGCAAGAGAACCATTTGAGCCCAGGAGTTGAAGACCAGCCTGGACAACACAGCAAGCCCCTGTCTCTACAAAAAAATTTAAAAACCAGCTAGCATGGTAGCATGCACCTATAGTCCCAGCTACTAGGGAGGCTGAGGCGAGAGGATTGCTTGAGTCTGGGAGGTCGAGGCTGTAGAGAGCTATGATCACACCATTGAAATCCAGCCTGGGTAACAGAGTGAGACCTTGTCTCAGACAGACAAACAAAAGCTAGGGCATGGTTGTTCATGCCTGAAATCCCAGCACTTTGGGAGGCCAAGGCAGGAGGATCGGTTGAGCTCAGAAGTTTGAGACCAGTCTGGGCAACAAAGTGAGAACCTCGCCTCTTAAAAAGTTAATTTAATTTTAAAAAGAAAAGAATTTCCAGTGGGAGAAGAGAAGTCTAGAAATAGCAGTAATATAAGGCATCTGTGATCAGCACACCAGAGAGGGAGAGACAGAGAGAGAAGAAGAACTGACTTATTGACAGTGTTTACAACAAATTGCTTTATGCAATCTTGGTTAAATTTCTTGATGTTTTGCTTTTCCTTTATTAATGAAAGGACTGGATTAGATTACATCAATCCTGGGTGCCTCAGTAACTGGGCCATGTTAATTCCTTCAGAGACACAACCTACTAAAAAGATTATCATGAATAAAAATTATTGTATACATGCAAAATAAAGATAACCCCCATCCATGGAATACAAATTTTACATGTGTATTGCAATAAAAATAGCTAGATTCTAAAATTTTATTGCAAAATTCTGGGTAAAATCATCAAAATGCAACATTCTCATTTTGTGGGTGACCCTGATAAGCCAACACCTGAATGCTTACTTAGGTCATTTAACCCTGCCCCAAGCCACAGCTAGGCCATGGTGGACTCAGCCCCACTCTACTTCAGTAAGAACGGTTCCATTTTAGTGCCTATTTATCAGGGTTGTACATTCCATTTCCTTGAGGGAAAAGGAGATTGACAGCTAAAACATCACTGGATCAGATCATCTCTAAAGCCCCTTCCAGCTCAAAAAGATTTGAATTCTGTGATTCTCTGTCACAGCGTCAATGCCAACCTCTCCTCCCCAACCTCTCTCAACACGTGTAGCCTGTCTTCCCTCTGGGAAGAGAGCACTGAAGTTACCAAGGTCAGGCACAGCTGTGATGCCCTTTATCCTTGCTCTCTTAAACCCCAGCAGAGGAACCAGTCCAAGTGACTCTCATTCTCTCTTCCTCGCACAGGGTGGAGAACATGTCCATGCGGCTGGAGGAAGTCAACGAAAGAGAACACTCCATGAAGGCTTCGCTCCAGACTGTGGACATCCGGCTGGCGCAGCTGGAGGACCTCATCGGGCGCATGGCCACGGCCCTGGAGCGCCTGACAGGTCTGGAGCGGGCTGAGTCCAACAAAATCCGCTCGAGGACCTCCTCAGATTGCACGGACGCAGCCTACATTGTCCGCCAGAGCAGCTTCAACAGCCAGGAAGGGAACACCTTCAAGCTCCAGGAGAGTATAGACCCTGCAGGTGAGGAGACCATGTCCCCAACTTCTCCAACCTTAATGCCCCGTATGCGAAGCCATTCTTTCTATTCAGTCAATATGAAAGACAAAGGTGGTATAGAAAAGTTGGAAAGTATTTTTAAAGAAAGGTCCCTGAGCCTACACCGGGCTACTAGTTCCCACTCAGTAGCAAAAGAACCCAAAGCTCCTGCAGCCCCTGCCAACACCTTGGCCATTGTTCCTGACTCCAGAAGACCATCATCGTGTATAGACATCTATGTCTCTGCTATGGATGAGCTCCACTGTGATATAGACCCTCTGGACAATTCCATGAACATCCTTGGGCTGGGTGAGCCAAGCTTTTCAACTCCAGTACCTTCCACAGCCCCTTCGAGTAGTGCCTATGCAACTCTTGCACCCACAGACAGACCTCCAAGCCGGAGCATTGATTTCGAGGACATCACCTCCATGGACACTAGATCTTTTTCTTCAGACTATACCCACCTCCCAGAATGCCAAAACCCCTGGGACTCAGACCCTCCGATGTACCACACCATTGAGCGCTCCAAAAGCAGCCGCTACCTAGCCACCACACCCTTTCTTCTAGAAGAGGCTCCCATCGTGAAATCTCATAGCTTTATGTTTTCTCCTTCAAGGAGCTATTATGCCAACTTCGGGGTGCCTGTGAAAACAGCAGAATATACAAGTATTACAGACTGTATTGACACGAGATGTGTCAATGCCCCTCAAGCAATTGCGGACAGAGCTGCCTTCCCTGGAGGTCTTGAAGACAAAGTGGAGGACTTATCTTGCTGCCATCCCGAGCGAGAAGCAGAACTGAGTCACCCCAGCTCTGACAGTGAGGAGAATGAGGCCAAAAGCCGCAGAGCCACCATTGCGATATCCTCCCAGGAGGGTGATAACTCAGACAAAACCCTGTCCAACAACATCACTGTACCCAAGATAGAGCGCGCCAACAGCTACTCGGCAGAGGAACCAAGCGCACCATATGCACACACCAGGAAGAGCTTCTCCATCAGTGACAAACTCGACAGGCAGCGGAACACAGCAAGCCTGCGAAATCCCTTCCAGAGAAGTAAGTCCTCCAAGCCGGAGGGCCGAGGGGACAGCCTGTCCATGAGGAGACTGTCCAGAACATCAGCTTTCCAAAGCTTTGAAAGCAAACACCACTAAACCTTCTTAATATCCATCACAGGAGGCTCAAGAATCCAGCCCTAAAATTCTCTCCAACTCCAGCTTTTCCCCCATCCTTGAATCATACCTGCTTTATTCTTAGCTGAGCAAAACAAGCAATGCTTTGGGAGGTGTTAACTCAAAGGTGACTTCTGGGCCACAGATCAAGAAAGCATTTGATCTGACCCAATGCCAGACACAGGGGATTTAAGGCATGTTCACACTTGCTGGGCAGGGAGGGGGAAGAGAGGGAGAAGGAAGGGTTAGAGATGAATGTGTATCCGCAGTCACGGCAGGAAGCCATTAGAGAGGGGGAAACAAGGGGCTTCGAGCACGCTCCATGCCAGGAGGCATCTGTTGATTTCTGACCATTATTGAGAGTTGTAGGATGCAGGGCTAAATTGCGAAATAAAATAACATAGCCAGCGTACAAAATGAGATATTCTAAACTTCCATTCTGTTTTCTTTTCACATTGGCTCCATCACTGGTGACTGATGAAGAGCATCCTCTTTATTCAGTATAAGCCGGCAGCAAGCAGTTCTACCTAACGTCCCACATCCTTCTCATGCCAACACTTCTGTAATTGATCATTATAAAGAAAAAACAAGGTAACAGTCATAGTTCACCTGTCTCTTTATCTATTCACTTCTGGTGCCACAACTGTTTATCCTTTTTTGAAGAAAATAAGGGAACAAAAATGCCTTTTCGTATTGCAATCGAAATGAAAGAAGAGTTGATGTTAAAAGACAAAAGTCAAGTGATTTATTATATACAGTGGGTGTTCAAGTCTAGTCAAGCAAGCTCAGGATCAGGATGAATGTAATTAAATAACTATATTTTTTAATTTATTTTGTATCTCACCTGTCATCAATGAATTCATTCACTGAATATGTAATATTGAACTTTAAAAAAAAAAAAAAAAAGAAAAGAAAAAAGCAGTGGACAGAACTAGCCTGAAATTGCCATGTGGGATATTCTGTTCTCACTGTTCATGTCATGTGTTGTATTGCTGTGTGACTGTCATCATTTGCATGGCTCCACCACGTCCTCCTGAACACCTCTAAGACATAACTGCCAATTTTTCACACCACACATCACATGACCATTTTGTATATGAATCTATGGTTATATGTGAATATTTTCATACCTAGAGTTTTGCCATCTAATCTGAGCTCAGCATAAATTTAATTGGAGTTTTTCAAGGGCTGGTATCTTTTCTATGGAAATGTTCCAAAGTACTTTTTAAGGAAGTTTCAAAACTATAAATAACCTTAGAATTGACTGGGAGTTTGGTATCAACCCAAAGCCATCAGTTGCAAGCATACCATGAATATTTTCTTATAGACAGAGCTATAAAAAAAGATACAGTAGACCAAAATAGAAAGCAAATAAACCATATAAAGAGTTCTATAGTATATAACATTATACACATGTATATGCATTTATGCAGAGACATATTTATATATAAAATAGACATAAAGAGCTTTCTTAAGAGGCTTGGACTTTTCTATCACCTTGAAGTACAATCAAGATTTTTTTAATGCACAAGAAGTTCCATTGAAAGAGTTCATTATACTATTAGACCAAATGTTGAAATTATGATTTTTAAAAATTCCTATGACTTTCTCTTACATCAAACTAGAGTTGTGAAAATGACTCGCTCATTGCCCTCTGCCCTTTTTTGCCTGAAATCACTCACTATCGGGACATCTTACTTATTCTGGCTTTTCCTAAACAAAGTTTTGACACCAAGTACAATCTGAATAGACATGCAACTTTAAACCTGCTAGTGTTACATACTCTACAGTATAGGCATAAACTTCTAAAACAGAATCTGGATTGGAACTGGGATAAAGAAATCTTGACCCCAAATCTTTGGATTCCTATTTGGCTCACTGATGTTTAAAAAAGAATAAAGCCTTTAAGGAAAACGACCTATTGTTCCCGGCCTGAGGTACCACGTGGTTCTTTTGTTTAATTGTAATTGCAAACACCAAGTTTTACTTCATTTTGTGAAATCAAGTAAATACATGGATTAAGTCTCTTCCTTTAAATGTAAGATAAAATAAAAACTCTTCTGAATAAGCATTTCAGCTATAAAAAGTGTGATGAGGTCACATATGTAAAGAATTAAACAACTCCTTTTTCACTCCTTGGTATTTAGGTGAACTGGTAACAAACACCCAGACTCCCTCATTTAGTTGTTCTAGGAACACTTAACATTTTATTGGGCCCCATATTAGCTATTGCCCTTCCTTCAAACATGCACAGAGTCTGAGAATAAATCCGTTGGTCTTAAACTTCCTTGAGTCATGAATGCCTATGAGGATCTGATGAAAACTCTAGGCCCTCTCTCCAGAAAAAAAAAAAAAATGTACATGCATGCAAAGTTGCAATATAACTTGAAAGGGTTAATGAGCCCCTGGTTCCATATTGATTGATAATGAGGAAAAGGGACCATGTTTGCTCGTAGTTAATAGAGTTGTAATAGGCACTTTACATTTGAGACCATCTCTGTGTGATTCTCAGGAAGGCTGAATCTCAGCACTAGAGTTTGAACCAAGATTTTGTTATTTTTGTTCTTTAAATTAGATGTTGCTGGTTCAATGCACTTATATCCTAACATGTTGAGGATTTTAAATATCAAGCACAATCAAAAGCTGAAGCCTCCCTAAAGGGTCTATAGAGGAATCGAAGGAGGTGGTAAAACCATTATTCATTGACATCAAACACCTCCAGAGCCTCATCCTGGGACAGATTGGAAGTGAGGGAAAGGCATTTTGAGTGCAAGTGTTGCCATTCATTGTGATTTAGCAGAGAAAAGTTTAGGAACTGGGAAACTAAATACTCAATAGTCCTAATCTTGCAATTACCTGGTTCTTTTGTTGTGCATGAAAATTAAATTCTAACATCTGTGAAACATGTGAAATATATAAGCCAAATTTAAATGACTGTTGACACAAACTGTGTAACTTCCATAGGCCATTTCTTTCCTGTGCACGTACATGTGTGTTCTTTTTCAGTCCATTTCTTTCCATTTCCGGGTTCTCTGTGCACCGATGTGGCATTGATTCTGTGGCCTTGTGCAGTCAGCTTACGCTCAGCCCATTGATTCCACCACATTCCCTGATCGAGGGGACGTTAATTACCTGTCTTTGTGAATTAAGCAGTTTATGAGCAGCAAGTTATTGAGGACTGTAAATAAAGTCATAGAGAGCTCAAGGAAGTAATAGCTGTGGTTTAATCATCTGCTTCAAAGGTGCCCATTTTTATATACTACTATATGTAATGATTTGTTCTAAATTGCTTGTTCCTTTTGAAAAAAAAATTACGGATGTTTTATGAAAATGACCATGGAGGTCTCCTGCTTAACTAATAGACTTTATATTTATAGTTAGAGGGCCCCTCCTTGATAGATTTGAATGAGTAGCTGGAATGCTTGGGTACAATTGACATAAGTAGTTTGTGTTATTTCTGCAAGCCAAAAGGTGTATTAGCAGTCAGAATGCAGCACTTTACAGAACTGGATTTTTCTAAATGTCTAAGTTTCCAGGTCTAGGATACTATTTAGCACTTTGAAAGTTCCCCTTTTAAAATTTATATATAATAATAATCAAATGAGAAAAATGTACTTATAAGAACACAAAATGTGTTTCTTCTGAATGTTTCAAATGTATTCTAAAATATGGTTTCTATAGATAATATTAAGGAAGATAACTGGATAGTACTTTTTTTTTAACTTTTGAGTCTGCACAGTCTACCTGAATGTTTGGGCTGTTTAATTTCTTTAAAGATGATAAATATTATCCAGTCATCCATCGTGCTCTATCTATAGGCTATACCATTCATATGTTGGGCAATGCTGTATTACAAAACACATGGAAACATGTATGTGACCCATGTTTAACCCAGCATAGTTGTAGCATGTGTTTGTATTAATGAACATTACAGGCCAGCTTTATAATCATTTATAAATCTGTAACATTCAATAAAGAAGCACATGTTACAGTGATTAATTATGTTCCCAATTCCATGTTATTTAGCATCTTTGTGAACTGGGCATTTTTGTTCCTGATCTGCTTGATGCTTTTCACATTCCTGTAGATCACTGTAAAATATGTGTGTAAGCTGATGTATCTCCTCTAATGAGTCCTGCGAGCTGTGGTAGGCAAGTTGTGATTTTGTGAAAGATGAACTGGCATGTTATGCAAAAGACTATATGACAAATGAACTTAGAATGATATTTTAAACTCCAGTTGAGTTAGCTGTTTGTTTACACCTGCTAACCCCATGCAGAAGCAGTGTACAGTATTTTATAAATATGTTCATTTAGTAACACTATGTTGTTTCTAGATCAAGTGATGCTAGTGTGTAGGTGGTTATATATTTGGCCTAGATATTGCATTATAACTCACTATCCTTTAACAGTAACAATGTGATTTAAATGAAGTAATCGCTCTCAAAAACCCAGTCTTAATTTTGTGTCAACAAAATGCATGCACTGCTTTATGCATTTCTTTTGACTTTTCTAAGGCACTTAACATTTTACTGTTGCCTGCTGTGACGCTTAAGCCAGTTAGGAATTTACTCAAACGGTTGGGCTTCTTACTATGGGGATTATGTTCAGTTTTTAAAAATTAAAAACAAAAAAAAAGTAACCAAGGGATTTTTAAATCTTTTTTTTGAAGCACTGAACAAATAATATGAAATAAAGTATTAACTGCAGGTTGTGTCGCCATGGGACCCAGAGATGGCAAGCCAACCCCTCATGGCTCTGCCAAGGTCTAGGTGTTGTGCATCTGTGATATATGCAAGACACAGTTGATTCTTTAGAGCTACTGGGTGCAAATTGCCAAGCTAGAGATGAGGTGCAAAGTCCGTTTGTGAGAGTGCAGAAGTGCGCAGATCGCTGTGCATGTGTGATCCAATGATACAAGAGACCTCCCTCCTTGTCTTATAGCATCCTCACCTTGGGGGTGAGCCTATCCTGGGGGCAGGTGGCATGGGTTTGGGTGTATGATCAGGCACTGGGTGATTCTAAAGAGTTTACTTTTTTAGAAAATCACCATTAGTAGAAGCCATTCAACATCTGGAAAAGAGAGGAGACAATTTGCACAGTTTTGTAAATGACTGCTCCTAAAATGAGTAGAGAAAACTTTCCTCTCAGACTGCATTGACCTAAGCTTTCTCCTTTTTACAAGTCGGATATTGTCTCTCAGATTGGAGTCAGCCAAAGGAAAGGCTGGTTCCAATTTAAGAAAAGCAATTTTTTTCTTTAATTCCTCTCAGACGGTAGTTGTGTTACCTTTTCTCTGATGATTTCCTTGCACTCATCACTGCTAATGAAGGCAACATGTGACCATTTCTACAGATCATCTAAGAGAGGATTTTGGTGACCAGGTAATCCAGATGGCAGTAAAAGTGAGGTGAATTTTCCCTTCCTTACATTACCTAGCCTACTGGCCTCCTTAAAACTACAGGCCCCTGTATATTTGCACAGTGTTTGTGTGCTGGAAACTGAAAAGACATGTGTATGGCTAGAAGTCCATAGGCTTTGTAAAGAGCATCAATGTCAACCAGGACCCATGCCTTCCTCTGGAGGAGGCAAGTGGCTGAGGCCTGCGGGACAAAGGGGGAAATTCAGCCTCGTGCTTGGATGTGCGGCTTTCTTCCTTCCCTCTACTTGATTCTCTTCTCTTAGTCCAAGACTAGCTGCTTTTTCACCAGACCAACAGACCCTTGCCCCCATTACCTTTATACCTTGTTGATCCTGGATCAGTAAGCTGAAACAGCAGCCACTTGGAAAAAGCCAAACATTTTGACTTTGTCCCAGGCCTGATCTTCCCACTAACTTAGCCTCCTCCTGCCTCCACCCCATGCTCCTAATGCGGCTGGTGTTCGCATCCACCTCGTCCAATGTTTGCCTCTCTAAATCTCAAGGGCCCTACACATCTTCACTGCAGCTTCCCACACATCTTTAAAACCAGCCATCTGCACCTAGATTGCGAGGCTGCAAATTCAAATACATGGAGGGGCCAGATCCAGAACACACAAATGTGTGAATGGGACTGGTGAAAGTCAACAGAAGAAGCAGGGTTTGTAAGTAAGGCATGAGAGAATACACATTGCACCACAAAGACATTCAAATTCAGCCCTCCGGACACTGTGCTAGCCAAACAAACATGTCTGCCAGCAGCATTCAGTCCCAAAGGCAATAGTTTGGGACCTCTGATTTAGAGCCAACAGGATCAGATTCTTGATTGTGACTTGGTGAGTGTACACACAAAATACACTGAGAACTGAAAGGGGGGGGAAAGAAACTTGCCTTATTCAGATTTACTCTTGTTCTGAATGATGCGTGCATGTATATTTGCAAGCCACATAAATCTAAACTTGAACACAGAATCTTTGTGAGAGAGATTCAGAAGAAGAGTACCATAGATGGGATGAAGACTTACCTGCTTCCTGTCACACCGCATCTGACCTGAGTTTATATTGCAGCTACTGCTGTGTGAAACCAGTACATGCAGCATACTGTACTCACAGCCATTTCATAATATAGGACCTAGACTCTCATTTGTAAACGTTCTAACCCTAGTTTATAACGGGGGAAATCATTCAGATATCATTTTTAAATGAATTCCTACAAGTACAACGGTTTTGAAATTGGGTTTGCTAAGCATATATACATCTTTTCCTTCTTTGTGTATGGATAGACCATGGTTTGCATATCTATTGACACTATAAATATATATAAATCCTTAGAAGAATTGTTTTTTTAAAGGTCTGTTATTGAATTCGCAATGCACTTTGAGCTTGATTGTTTAGATATATAATTCAAAACAGAAGTTGGCAGATACCACAGGAAAAACTTTCTGAAATTTCTGTAACAAATGTTTTGCAATAAAAAAAAAAAAACCTCAGTAGTTTAAAACATTACTGGGACTTCCTTGTGCACTTATTTGCCGCCATCTAATCTCCACCATCCTCATGCTAAGAAATTTTGAGGTACAGAGAGATAATTGCCTACGGCTCCACAAGTTACTTGTTTCAGTGAGCAGAAGTTGCAAACGGGTAGCCTGTGGGTCATATACCAGCACGGAAAGGGTATTACTGGCCAGCACAAATATTTTTTTTTTAATTTGAAACACTTAAAAATTGAGGATGGGCACAGTGGCTTACTCCTGTAATCTCTGCACTTTGGGAGGCCAAGGCAGAAGGATCCCTTGAGGCCAGGTGTTCGAGACCACCCTGGCAAACATGGTTAAACCCCCTCTCTACTAAAAATACAAAAATTAGCTGGGCATAGTAGCACATGCCTATAGTCCCAGCTACTCTGGAGGCTAAGATGGGAGGATTGCTTGAGCCTAGGAGGTTGAGGCTACAATTAGCCAAAGTGGTGCTACCACACTCCAGCCTGGGAAATAGGGCAAGATCCTGTCTCAAAAAAAAAAAGAAAAGAAAAGAAAGATTTCACATCTAATTCCAGATTTCTGGCTTCTTTTAAAAAAAACCTGAAGATCTGGTAATATGAGACCTGTATTTCCATATGACAGTCATCAGCTGAATCATGGCATCTTGGGTGCCCTTTAAGAAGGAGCCTGTACTCTAATATACCACAGTCCCCACCACTCTCTGTCTCTTACATTTAGCTCTCTTTACTCAGAACATTACCTGGATGGCCCCTACCTGCAGTGGGAGGATGAAATTCAGCCCATAACAATGGGTGAATTTGTGAGTGGGAGTGTAGTGGTCTTTTACAATTTTAATATCTTTTAAGGTAAAGGAATCAGAATAAAAGAATCAACTGGAAACAACGTAAGTGTTGGTCAACAGGAGAAAATAGCTGATTATGATACATGATTAAAAATAATTAAATTTTTGTATATTAACATAGATGTCATTGCTAGATTATTAAGTGTTTTTAAAAAGAAGTACAGAGAAGCATATATGGTCTGTCTCAGTCCATTTGGGCTGCTATAACAAAATACCTTAGACTGGGTAATTAATTTCTAAAAAGAGAAATGTATTGCTTACAGTTCTGGAGGCTGGAAAGGCCAAGATGAAGGCACCGGCAGATTTGGGGTCTGGAGGATTTTCTTTGCTTTCTTTCTGCTCAGAAACCTGTTGTAGATATTGTGACAATAACCATAAGGCTTATAATGTCAGGTCATCTTCTCTGAGGTATAGTAAAGCTGGAATAAAAGAAAATAAAAATGGTAACAATGGTTTAACTTATGTTGCGAATTGTAATTTTAGGCATAAATATAATCAATGCCTTTTGAGCCGCTACTTTGTTCCTCTAGAAGAACTGAAAATTTTATTAAAAAAGCAAGACAGTCATGACTAAAAAGATAATTGCATGTTTGAGTTATTTAA
Organism: Cebus imitator; assembly: GCF_001604975.1. Lineage (NCBI taxonomy): Eukaryota > Metazoa > Chordata > Mammalia > Primates > Cebidae > Cebus > Cebus imitator. The sequence continues at coordinate 2,795,640 of NW_016107470.1, read as the reverse complement.
TTAGAGCTGTTGAAAAAATGGGGACGAGCAGCCTAAGTTTAGCTCATCAACACTAAAACTATTCAAGTAGAAGCAAAATAGCCACCAGAAAGGCAGTGTATGGATGGTTTCCCACATTTGGGTTGGAAATGGGACTAGAAAAATCTGCTCTGAGACTCTATGTAGAACAGACTCAAAATGTTCTTAGAATTAAAAGGAAAGAATGAACATTTGTAGCCTAGAAGGGCCTGAAGGAATAGGGCAAGACTAAAGAAGCCAGGAGGTAGAGTCTGGCATTTCTAAGGCTGGAGTCCCAGGCAAAAAGGTATAGCCACAAGAGTAATTGAGACGGGCTTGATAGCCCATGCCTGGAATCCCAGAACTTTGGGACACCAAGGCAGGTGGATCACCTGAGGTCAGGAGTTTAAGACGAGCCTGACCAACATAGAGAAACACCTCTATACTAAAAATACAAAATTAGCCAGATGTAGCGGTACGTACTTGTAATCCCAGCTACTCGGGAGGCTGAGGGAGGAGAATTGCTTGAATCCGGGAGGCAGAGGTTGCAATGAGCCAAGATCGCACCATTACACTCCAGCCTAAACTCTGTCTCTAAATAAATAAATAAATAAATAAATAAAAATAATTGAGACAAATACCTGGGCAGCAGTTGGAAACCAAACTAACCGGAGCAGAGTCTCACTTTTTTGCCCAGACTGGAGTGCAGTGGTGCAATCTCAGCTCACTGCAACCTCTGCCTCCCGGGTTCAAGCAATTCTTCTGCCGCACCTTCTGAAGTAGTTGGGATTACAGGTGTGTGCCACCAGGCCCAGCCAATTTTTGTATTTTTAGTAGACTTGGGATTTCACCAGACTGGTCTTGAACCCCTGACCTCACATGATCTGCCCACCTCGGCCTCCCAAAGTGCTGGCATTACAAGCATGAGCCACCTCACCCAGCCCCCTCATTTTATATGTCAATAGTAGAGTTTCAACTTTATTCTGTGATGAAAAGAAAGCAACTGAATACTTCTGGTCCAAAATATGGGCTATAACAATATGGCATGGCAAGGGAGAGGGTAGGTGCAGTGAGACTGACTGCAGGATTCCAGGCTCAAGGTGACAAAACCTTATAGATGCAAAGACACTTTGGAGAAATTTCACAACTCAATTCAGGAAATATCTCTTGGATACTCACTATTTGAAAAACACTTGACTAAGTGCTAGTACCTTCTATGTGAAATGTCAGCCTCTTAATTTCCTGGTGAACAATTAGTCATATTTCACAGAGGACTATTTTTCAGAATGAGCATGTCTTGAAATGCCTTCTTGCTGGCAGTCATTTTGTACAATGTGGAAGAGCTCTACACCTTTGGCTACACCCTTAGAGAAGGAGGAATTGACCCAAGAACACCAATCAGAGTTTTTTCTTTGAGGATTTGGAATAGAGATGAGAAAGCTGAGCAATTCTGGGTAGTGAAATCATAACTTATAGGCTCAGGAGTTGTCAGCAATCATGTTTCTACGCACTGGCTGACTTGCAGAGGAAGTCAGTCTGCCAAAAAAAAAGACAGAAATGAATATAGACACAGAGACAGGAGCAGATATATGAAACGAAGTTTCTAGGCTCTTCCTGGAACATGGCTATCATCTCACCTTTGGTGTCTAAAGCCATATCAATATCTTTAAAATAAATTATCTCTTTAGTATGCTGAATAGTGGCCCCCAAAGATGTTCTTGTCCTAATCCTCAAAACCTGTGAATGTTACCTTATATAGCAAAAGGGATTTTGCCAACATGATTAACAACTTGGAGATGGGTAGATGATCCTGGATTCTCCAGATGGAGCCAGTATAATCACAAGAGACTTGTGAATGGGCGGAAAGAGGGATCAGAGTCAGAAAGTAGACTGTGTGACAAGAGAAGCAGATTGAATACAATTTAAAGATGGAGGATGTGGTCACAAGCCAAGGAATACAGGAGCCCTCCAGAGGCTGGAAAAGACAAAGAATGCATTCCTCTCCTAGAGACTCCAAAAGGAACTGGAACTGCTGACATCTTGATTTTGGCTCACTCAGACTCATTTTGGATTTCTGACTTTCAGAACTATAAGAGAATAAACATGTGTCATTTTAATTCACTGTTTCTGGTGCTTTATTATAGCAGCAATAAGGAAATAATACGCCCTTTACCCACCTTCAACATTTTTTTAAAAATCAAGTTGGAGTCTATTTTGTGCAACCACAGATTCTAAGTCTACTATATCTTCCTAATACTAAGATGTCAGAGGCTGTAAGAAACACTACCAAAATAATACCAGATTTGGGGAGAAACAAATATTGTCACGTTAAATGCATACATTGATCAAAAATCATATCCTGGCTCCAGGTTGTTAAAAAAAAAATGTGCTTCGAATTAATAAAATAAGACAATAGATCCTTCAATTCACAACTAAAGAATATATTATCTTTACAACTCTGCCTCTGTAAAGCACACTCAATGAACTTTCCTTTCCTGACCAATGACATGGTTTGGATTTGTGTCCCTAACCAAATCTCATGTCAAATTGTAATCACTAATGTTGGAGGAAGGGCCTGGTGGGAGGTGACTATATCATGGCGGCAAACTTTCCCTTTGCTGCTCTCATGATGGTGAGTGAGTTCATGTGAGATCTGGTTTTTTAAAAGTGCGTAGCACTGGCCAGGTGCAGTAGCTCACGCCTGTAATCCCAGCACTTTGGGAGGCCGAGGCAGACAGATCACTTGAGGTCAGGAGTTCAAGACCAGCCTGGCCAACATGGTGAAACCCCATCTTTACTAAAAATACAAAAATTAGCCAGGCGTGATGGTGCATGCCTGTAGTCTCAGCAACTAGGGAGGCTGAGGTAGGAGAATCACTTGAATCTGGGAGGCAGAGGTTGCACTGAGCCAAGATCATGCCGTCGCACTCCAGCCTGGATGACAGAGTGAGACTCCATCTCAAAAAAAAAAAAAAAAGTGTGTCATATCTTCCCCTTTGTCTTCCTCCTTCTCCAGTCATGTAAGACATGACTGCTTCCCCTTTGCCTTCTGCCATGATTATAAGTTTCCTGAGGCTTCCCCAGCCATGCTTCCGTATAGCCTGCAGAATCGAGAGCCAATTAAACTTTTTTTCTTTATACGTTATCCAGTATCAGGTAGTTCTTTATAGCAATGCAAGAACAGACTAATACAACAACACATCAAGCCTTGCATCTGTCCTCTATCATAGCAATTGTTCTGCTACAGAATACTGGTAAGTTTGCCTGTTTATCTCTCAGCCAGACAGTGAGAGCCTTGGCACGGTTCCTGGTCCCTAGCTTGGTGCCTGCAAATAGCATGAATGAAGAAATAAATAAGAGATAATTCCTGCCCTCAATGAACTCCCAATCTAATAGGAACACATATCATCATACACCATAAGCAGCGTAAGCAGATTATATAAATAGAGTCCTCTAGATAACAGAGTGTACTTTTAATGTACATTCAAATTTGCAATAACTGGAAAGAAGGATTTAAAGAAAACTTGGAAGAGCTTCTCAGAAGAGGTGATATTTCAGCTCATATGTGTTGGCCTTTAAGAATGAGTGGAATTTCAAAGGGCAGAAAAGAGGGCGCAGGGAAAAAAAGTTCAGGAAAAGTAATATAGCATGACCAAGAAGAATCATAATGGCATGAAAACACAACAGAGCACTGGAAGACAGGTGGGTGCTTCATTGTGGCTGGAGCATATGCCAACATGTTGGAAGTGGCATGCTCTAGATATGAGCTAAGGAAAATTTGATCTAGGTAAGAGCCAAAGATAACCTCAAAGTTGAAATGATAGAGGAAGCTTATAATACTATAAAATGTATTATTCGGCATTTGACCCCATTGCCTAGCATACAACTCTTAAAATCCTTAGAATCTCCAAAGTGATGCCTTTTTGTATTCTAGTGAGCTGACTGAAACTACCCCTAAGTAGTTTCGGAATGAGAGATAATCACTGGAAAAAAAAAAAAAAAAAGGCATGATTAGAGAGTGGGGACTTTCAGCTCCAGCCTCCCCCACCTCCAGGGAAGAGAGAGTAAGTTGACCATCAATGGCCAATAATTTCATCAATCATACCTACTTAATAAAGCTTCCACAAAAAACAAAAAGGACAGGGTTTGGAGAGCTTCTGAATAGCAGAACACATGGAGGTTCCTGGAGGATGGCATGCCCAAAGAGGGCAAGGAAGCTCCACACCCCTCCCATACCACACCCTATGCATCTCTTCATTGGTATCCTTTGTAACATACAAACCAACAAATGTAAGTAAAGGGTTTCCTGAGTTCTGTGAATGACTATAGCAAATCAATCAAACCAGGGAGGGAGCTGTGGGGGCCCAGATTTATTGCCAGTCAGTCAGACGCACAAGGAAAACAACCTGGGGCTTGCGGTTGGCATCAAGCACAGAGCCTGGGGCAGTCTTGGAGACTGAGCCCTCAACCTGTGGGATCTGACACCATCTGCAGGTAGACAGTGTCAGAACTGAAGTGAATTAGAGGACACGCAGCTGGTAGCCACTGCAGAACTGACTGCTTTTGCCTGGTGTGTGGGGGGAAACTTCCACATATCTGGTCACAGAAGTCTTCCATGTTGACTGTTGTGGTGTGAGAGCAGAGGAAAAATGGTTTGTGCTTATTCCCCTCAGTGCCAAAATGGGAAATAGACAAGACTTGTTAATGGAGTAAAAAGGTCATGGAATGGGATAAATATAGCAGGAAGGATCAGTTAGGCAGACACAATAGGGTGAGAGTAGACACAGCCAATGGAAAGAGAAAAGTTAAAGACGACTCTGCAGTCTCTGGCCTCAAATGTAGGTCACAGAAATAGTCTGGTAGGTGTGCAATTGTATATTGCAATTGCAATCCCATAAACATTTACTGAATGGATGAGTGAACACGTAAATGAATTAAATAACAAATGAGTGTTGAATGAATGAACAAATGAATAATGGTTTTTTGCCCAACAGTGGCAAGTAGACACAAGGCTGAGGTAGAAGATACATGGGACCTTTTACTCAGAATTAAATCAGAGCTAAAAAGCGTTTTGGGGACCATGGCTCCAAATACTTTGCCCACCAAGGTATTTTTCTCCCATGTGGTATGTCTGGATACGCCCTCAGTGAGTTCCCAGTCTAGAAGTAACATATATATATATATGATCCAACAGATGTCCCCTAAGAAATATATAGAACTTGGCATGAAAGCTAACTTTGTCATGGGAAGATGCTACTAATAGGGTGCTCCATTGGAGGCCCCTGAATCAAGCAAGAGAGGGTGACAGAAAGATTGGAGGAAAAGGGTAGCATCCCACACGACCCAGAGCTACCACAGCTGGGAGCAGAGGTGGCCTCCGGACCCACCAGCCCCTTTCATTGGGCACCCAGATGCTTGAAGCCTCTCAGAAATTACTTACATAGCATTATTCTTGGTTATATGTATTCTCCACCCCCATGCCCACCCCTATCATTCTCAATGTATAATTTAAAGAATCTGTTCTATCTTATTTGGTAAGCCTAGCAGAAAAAAAAAAAAAAAAAAAAAAAAGAGCTATCTTTTTTTGTGGCAGTTCTGCCACAGGATCCACTTTTTGTTTGGTTATTGTTTTTTGAAACAGGGGTGGAAGGGCTTTGTGGAGAAGAATGTAAGTGGAGAGGTAAAATTTGTTGCCATAGATATTTCTCAATATTTTTTTTTTCCAAAGAGCTCAAATGTAATCCAGGCAAAAGAACCTAGCTGGTTTCCCCCATGCTGCTGGCTTCTAGATACTGCAGGGGCTGTTCCTAAATTTGCTTCCTTTCTTAGGCATTTCAACCAGACTTGTCTCTGCTATTTGGGGTTTCTATGCTGACAGCAAAAGCTCCCCAGTGGCTCTATTTCATTCAACCGATTTTACTGGGCCATTAGCTCAGTCTGCAGTGGCAAAAAATCAGGTCAATCCTACGAAGCACACAGACATTCCAAAAATTTTAATAACTGATTTTTTTTTTCTGATCAGTTTTTTCCTCTCAGTTTCTCTATCTTTTAAATGGGGCTTAGAGGTTGAACCAGATCAGTGGCTTCTAAATGTCTCAGGTTACAACTACTTACTGGAATCTGCTGAAAACTAGGAATCCTTCCTAAGAGGGAAAAAGAAGGCTGAGATTTGGATGACCATTTAAAGGGGTTCATGAAATCCCTATAGTCAGCCAGTCACCAAGGGGAGAATCTATATACCGCAGGTTAAGAATCAGTTGTGCCTCCACCACTAAAGCCCTGAGACTCCATGCAGGCTGCTAACGTAGAAAACACACCATCATTTTTGGAACATCTGTCTCTAGAAGAAATCAGGCTGACAGCTGTATGAGCCGTGATGTTGCGAGCAGCAGGCATTTGCCCATCCTCCTCCACAGCTGTTGAACAAATGCACTGAGGTTGAGACAGTAAGATCCTGAATTAAGCAAATCAAACTATTCCCGACAAAGACAATATGAACAGTCTGTGCACCTTCCAAGTCCCCGGCAAACCAAAGACTCTATAGCCCTCCAATGATAAGCTCTGCCTTCAAATGAAGATCAAGTGAGTCTTGTGAGTTACCTCAGTTTCTCTTGAGATCAAAGTTCCTGCCCCTAACTCCTAAAGGGCTGTCTGCTGACAAGAAGCCACCCCTATTTTTGCAAGTGTCCTTTCTCATAATGGCTTTACGGGATTGACACACAACGCTCACACTGGATTTTATACATGAACAAGTTTCATCTGCTATTTTATGAACCATGAGCTGCTGTTTCACAAACACACCCTGCCTGTATTGTCACATCTCTTCGTGCTTCCAGTGAATCCTTTGAATCCTCACATCTTGTTAGTTGGAAGTCCACTATTTCCCCTTGAGTCTCTCGGCTCCCTCTTTTTTTCTCTAGCTTTTAATTATCAAATTTTCAAACATACAGAAATATTGAAGTATTAGAAAAATGAATATCTGTATACTCTCCAACTATATTCAACAATTATTGACATTTTGCCCTATTTGCTTTCTCTGCATGTATATATATTTCTAAAACTATATGAAAGTAAACTGCAATAATTGAAACATTTTATGGCCTGGTGCAGTGCCTCATGCCTGTAATCCCAGCACTTTGGGAGGATGAGATGGGCGGATCACCTGACATCAGGAGTTTGAGACCAGACTGACCAACATGGTGAAATCCCATCTCTACTAAAAATACAAAAATTAGTCAGGCATGGTAGCACATGCCTGTAATTCCAGCTACTTGAGAGGTTGAGGAAGGAGAATCTCTTGAACCTGGGAGGCAGAGGTTGTGGTGAGCCGATATCACACCACAGTACTCCAGCATGAGCAAAAAGAGCAAAACTCCATCTCAAAAGAAAAAAAATTTTACTTTATATACTTTAAAATTTATCTCCTAATAATAATATTCTCCTCCATAACCACAATACCATAAGAAAATATTAAATGATCCTTAATGTCATTTAATATCTGGTTCATATTCAAATTTCTGCAGTTGTTTCCAAATGTACTTTTGTGATTGCTTTTTATTTTCCAAATCATCACATTTGGCTGACATAGCTCTTTAACCTTTTACTCTAGAGCAACCTCCAAGCACACACTTTGCTTTTCATGACATTGAATTTTTAAAGAGTCCAGGCCAACCATCTTGTGGAATGTCTTACATTCTGAATTTGTGCGATTATTTCCTCTTGTCTTATTTAGGCTTCTCTGTCTCTTTTCTCTTCTATAAACTAGAAATTTGGCCTAAAGCCTTTTTTCAGACTCAGATTAAACATATTTGGCACAGGACAGATGCCATGGCTCACACCTGTAATCCCAGCATTTGGAGAGTCCAAGGCAGGTGGAACACCTGAAGTCAGGAGTTTGAGACCAGCCTGGCCAACATGGTGAAACCCCATCTCTATTAAAAATACAAAAATTAGCTGGGTGTGGTGGTGCCTGCCAGTAATCCCAGCTATACACACAAACACTTCACAAGTATCTTACATATTTTTGTATTATAGTACATAATGCCATTCGTAGTGGTTAGGGTGGAGACCACCAGATCTCTCCAATGTGAAGTTACAGTCTACCTTTACAATTCATAAGTAAACTGTGGTGTGACACTTAAGTCACATAATAGATTGTTCCCCCAATAATTTTATAACTAATAGATTTCGTATCAAGAATTTTACAACTAATAGTTTTAGTATCCATTGATCCAACTTTTGACTGAATACATTGGGGATTATAAAATGTACCCCCTTCCATTCTGGAATTAATCCAAAAATGTCAGTTCTGCTTTCACATTCAAATGAGGTGAGCATGAGGTCTGAGCAGTCACTACTGCCCTTGCTGCTTCTTGTCACCCAGCATCACTATCGAAGACAGTCCCTGCACAACCTAATGGTTCTGGTCCACCTTGAGATGAAGCCACTTGGATCCAAACCCCTGAACAGTCTGCTTATTTCAAAAAGGAGGCCAATTCCAGCCCATCAGTGCTAAGTGGAGCTCTGAGTGCCCCTCCCCTATGTTCCCAGTTCAGTTCTCAGGTTCACAAACGCAGACTCACTCAGCACACCAGTCTCCCTAGTAGGGCTAATTTCACAATTAGTTCCAGCAACTTCTACTCATCGACTCCATGACGAAAATGACTTCGTTCTTTTCCCAAAGACCCACAGTAGGGGGCAGGCAGGTTTTCCTTTATAACTAGAGTGGGACTGATGATACTCCCTTTCCACACTCACCCTCCTTTTTTCAGTGTATTTTGCTTGCCTTATTGCATTTATGTTAGGTCTTTGGAAAAAAACTGATTATTGTGACATGGAACACATGTGGGAAAATCTATGTAAATAAAGATCTGGCTAATAAGACCAGTGAGTTCCAGCATCTGAGAAGACCCAGTTATGCCTGTCCCTAATAACTATTCTCTCCTCAAGGTAACCATTACTGGGCACAGTAGTTCCTGCCTGTAATCCTAGCACTTGGGAGGCCGAGGTGGGAGTATCACTTGAACCCGGGAATTTGAGGCCGGCCTGGTCAACACAAAGAGACCTCATCTCTATAAAAATATGTTTTAAATTAACAGGACCTAGTGGCACAAGCCTGTAGTCCCAGCTACTCAGAAGAGTCAGGTGGAAGCATGGCTTTAGCCCAGAGGATTGAGGCTCCAGTGAGCCATGAGTGCACCACGGCACACCAGCCTGGGTGACAGAGTGAGACCCTGTCTTAAATAAATAAATAAAAGTAACCGTTATCATGACTTTTATGCAGTGATGTGATGGTTAGTTTTTAACAACCCTTTCTCAAAAAAAAAAAAAAAAGACCTCTCAGATTGTAATGCTTACTGATTTCCTTGATGTATATTTTCCAACCATGGCTGATTCCAAGCTACCAACAGAGATTTGGGTTGAGATGCCACACCCGGCTCTCCCGATACAGCACAATCCTACTCCAGCTGACTACTGTGTTTATGGTAACCACCTCCTTTTCTTCTTAAGGCCTTTACTGCTTATATATACGTATCTGAAAACCTAAAATTTCATTCTCTTTCTTCATGGAATTGGAGTATTATGTGTATGAATCTCATCGATGTTGTTCTAACTATAGTACGATTATTAATATGGAAATGTAGGGTATCAGTGTGTAAGTATACCACAGATTACTGGACATTTGGATTGTTTCCAGTTGGAGGCAATTAAAAATAATGAAGATTCTGTTGGGTCTGTGCTTATGATTGAAATTTCTGAGTACTATGATAAGTGTGTCTTCAACTTCATTTGATTAGGAAAATTTTCCAGAATTTTATCAAATTACATTCCTTCCCACTGTGTATGTGACATTTTGCTTCCCTCCATGTTGTCAGTTGATATGGTCAGACTATTTAACCTTAGACTTGGAGAGAGTATCTAATGATATTTCATTGTATCTTCAAGTTTTTTTCTGATCACTAGTATATTTTCTATTGTTTTTGATCATTTGGATCTCCTCTGCATTCTCAACTGTCCTTTTATGACTGAAGTCTTTTGTGCTCCTTTAAAAAAAAAAAAAAATCAGCCAGTCATGGTGTCTTACACCTGTAATCCCAGCATTCTGGGAGGCCAAAGCAGGAGGATCACTGAGTCCAGGACTTTGAGACCAGCCTGGGCAACATAATGAGACCTCATCTCTAAAATAATAAATAAATAGGCTGGGTGCAGTGGCTCACGCCTATAATCCCAACACTTTGGGAGGTCAAAGCAAGTGGATCACTTGAGGTCAGGAGTTCGAAACCAGCCTGGCCACAGAGAAATCCTGTGTCTACTAAAAATACAAAATAATTAGTCGGGCATGATGGCACGTGCCTGTAGTCTGCCCCAGCTACTCGGGAGGCCGAGGCACAAGAATCACTTCAACCGGAGCAGCAGAGGTTGCAGTGACCTGAGATCGCACAATTGCACTCCAGCCTAAGTGACAAGAGCGAAACTCTATCTCAATAAAAAATAAAATAATAAAAATTAAAGAACTCTTCTCAATCAAATCAGGAAAACTCAAGAGTGGAAGCTGGAAGTTGCTATTGGAGATTAGAAAAAGAATCACCTGTCTCATATAGCAGTGGCCCCATGCACGCTTCTGAGGGAAGCCATGCTCAGTGGCTGAAAGGCAATGTGCCAGGTTCAATGTCTTATGCCTGTAGTCCCAGCACTTTGGGAAGCTGAGGCATGAGGATTGCTTGAGGCCAGGACTTGAGACCCGCCTGGGCAACATAGCAGAACCTTCTCCATACTAAAAATAAAAAAATTAGCCAGCCATAGTGGCATACACCTATAACAACAGTTATTCAGGAGGCTGAAGTGGGAGGATCACTTGAGCCCGGGAAGTCAAGGCTGCAGTGAGCCATTATCAACCACTGTACTCCAGCCTGGCAACAGAGCAAGATCCTGTCTGTCTCAAAAAAGAAAAACAAAACAAAAAAAAACACACAATGTACCCTTCTAAGAGTATCTCCCCAAGTGATTCTACAGTACCTATACTCCCCCCACTTCTATCTTCAATTACCCAAAGTCATTCTACACAGAGAAAAACTTCACAGATTTAATTTTTGGTGGACCTTCCTCTATGTTCTCCATCATAAGCTACCTGCAATTAATCTTATGCTTATACAATGTACATATGTTCAAGTGCTGTTACAACTATTGATATGCTTTCTTCATAAGGACATTTTTGCATCTTGTGACTATATGTTAAGCCAGTCCATTAATTTGTTAACTTCTCCAAAAGCCTAGTAAATTTCAGCCAGACTAGAGGACAGAACTCAAAAGCATAAGGTACTTAAAGCAGAACTTTGAAACAGCTCTCCAGGGTAAATAGCTCTGGCTAAACTAGGCTTACTGAATTTATCTGCATAGACTACAGACATAATTATCATCTTCCAGGCTACCGTTTATCATGTATCTGTAATTGCAAGACACTGTATAACCATTGTGTCTAATCTTCAAAACAGCTCTATAAAGTATGTTTTGTTATCTCCAATGTGATAAGGCAATGAAGACCCAGCATGGTTAAAAGGTATTTCCAGGGTCACACATGTACTAAGGAGGGAAACTCAAATTTAAACCCAGATCTTTTAAACTCCAAAGCCTATGCTTTTCCCATTCCTCTGCTTCTCACAACGGATGCAAAGCCTAAGTGTGGGATTTTGTCATTCTTCTAACTCTAGGCTGCTAAAGAGAAGCACCTCAACTGGAGCTCATTTAATCAAACTAACCAATGAATCCCAGAGACGTTTTCTTACATCTCTTGTTTACCATATTTATTTGTACAAAGCACTATAATGTTTAATTTTAGTCAGTGTTTACCTTCTCCAAATATTTTTGTGCCAAGAAAATAGTAAAAAATCAACCTGAATAAGGCACTTTGGGTGGTAATTTTAAAATCAATAAGTAAGACAGGAAGGAGAGGGAAGATTTGGAATCATAAATGTCTATTTCCTGAGCCTGCTGTTAAGCTAAGTTGAAATGCTTAAATGTTTCCCATTCTACATCACAAAGGAATGACCACAACATCCCATTACTTACTGTTTTGACAACAAGTAATCCATCTCATCCGACTCACCTGTTGGAAAGCAAATGGCTCCACTAAGCAAGCCAGAAGATGATAAATGGGGAACAAAGTCTTTGCTGGCTGTGGCTCATCCATCATGTCTCCCAGAAAATGGGACCCAGGGGAGCAGATATGAGTGAAGCCATGTTCCCTGTTACCTCCAGGAAGGAACAGGCCACCAAAATGGCTTCTCCAGACCTACTCGGCTTCAGGCCGCAGAATTACCAAACAGCTTTCCCTCCTACAGAGCATGTAAGCGCTCAAACCTCACTCCTCAGAGGCAGTCCTCCCATTCATTAAGAGGCACCCCCTAAAAACCTAACCTTTTCCATGTCTTTCAGCTCTCTACTTGCCCACTTTGAGGAAAGAGAAGGCAGCCAAGGCTTACTGAGTGCTGACAAGTCAGCCAACTTGACACGTTTTCTCCTTAAACAGCTACAACAGCCCTGTGAGGTGGGCATTATTAGACATACCTGTTTTTCCAGATAGATTATATCTCGTGCTCAAGGGCACACCTCAAGTGGTAGAGTTGAGAATAATTTCAGGTAGAGAGTATATAATGTACATAAGCAAAATATGTATGAAAAAAATAATAAATTAAAAATGTTTTAAAAAGAGAGTGTATAATGGTATTTCACTGTGTCTTAAACTTTTTTTCTGATCACTAATCAGCAGCTGGAAAGTCTAATAACTCTTGACCCTTCTTCTAAGTAGGTCTCTTCGTTCTTTGAGGTCACATGTCAACAGGCTAGGAACTGAACACTGACTTAGACCTCTAGAGATTTAAAGCTGTGGGGTGGGGGGGAACGGGGGCGGGGGACACCTTACCAGGTCATCTACTTGCAATATCTCTCTTATTTGCAACAATGACTTACTCTCCCTAGGCTAAGCCATTTCGTGCTAGCTATAGTCCCACTCAAGAAAGCACATCTGGACAGGCAAGGTGGCTCACACTCATAATCCTAGTATTTTTGGTGGGCAGATAGCTTGAGCCCAGGAATTTTTGAAAGCAGCCTGGGCAACCTGGCAAAACCCGGTCTCTACAAAAAATATAAATATTAGCCAGGCATGGTGGCATGAACCTGTGGTCTCAGCTACTCAGGAGGCTGAGGTTGAAGGACCACTTGAGCCCAGGAGATCGAGGCTGCAGTGAGCCGTGATCGCATGACTGCACTCTAGCCTGGCTAACAGAGTGAGACCTTGTCTCACAAAAAAGAAAAA
>NW_016107470.1:2776547-2782298 GCF_001604975.1 Cebus imitator | reverse complement strand
CGTGACAGAAGACAACACTAAACCTGCCTCATTTTTTTATTTATTTACAAACTTTTCTACCCTACCTATTAATTTAACTGCTGTATGCATTATCTATCATTTATCACAATATTTAGTTGAAAATCCTGATTCAGTCCAATCTTTTTCTTTCTCATTATCTATCATTTATCACAATATTTAGTTGAAAATCCTGATTCAGTCCAATCTTTTTCTTTCTCAGAAAAAAAAAAAAAAAAAAAAAAAAAAAAAACAATTCAAGCTGAGCAAGGGTGAGCGAGTTGCCTAAGTCACATCATTTCCGAGTGGTTTTGCTAAAGCAAGTCTTCTAAATCACGTCTTGGCTTCTGACACTACACCGCAATATACAATAATTAATCCTGGGCAAGGACAGAGTCTTGTTCCTAGTGCCTCATGGACTCCTCTCTGGGTGCCCTCTCCTTCTCCTTAGGATCTTCATTCTACCTTTTCTTCTTTGAAGTTTGCATTCTCTATAGGTAGAGACCACCTTTCTCCCCACCCCTCTCAAAGCCTCAGTGCCCTCTTCACCAGCTATCTCTGAGAAAAATGAACTAAGCCGGCACTCAGATGAAGATGGATAGGCAGCACAGTTAATTGGGCTGCAGACCTGTGCTTCTCAAACATTCTGGTCTCAGGATTCTTTACATATTTCAAAGTTACTGAGAACCCGCCAGGTATGGTGTGGCTCACGCCTGTAATCCCAGAACTTTGGGAGGCAAAGGTGGGTCAATTACCTGAGGTCAGGAGTTCAAGACCAGCCTGAGGTCAGGAGTTCGAGACCAGGATTTCCAACATGGTGGAACCCCGTCTTGACTAAAAATACAAAAATTAGACAGGTGTGGTGGTGGGTGGCTGTAATCCCAGTTGCTCAGGAGGCTGAGGCAGGAGAATTGTTTGAACCCAGGAGGCAGAGGCAGTGAGCTGAGATCGTGCCACTGCACTGCATCCAGCCTGGGCAACAGAGCAAGACTCTGTCTCAAAACAAACAAAAAACAAAGTTATTGAGAACCCCAAAGAACTCCAAAACAAACAGACAAAAAATTAGTGAGAAGAATAGCATTGTTTTAAATGTTTGCAAACCTCCTTAGCATCTGCCTTAATAGAAGACAGCTGGAGTCTCATAAACTGCTTCTGCATTTGCTCTGCTGTGATATCGCACATCATGTAGTCTCTGGAAATCTCCCCCATACATTCGTGAAAGAACGAGAATTTTAAAAGGCAAATACCAGGCTGGGCATGGTGGCTCACACTTGTAATCTCAGCACTTTGGGAGGCCTAGGCAGAAGATTTGCTTGAGCCCAGGAGTTTGAGACCAGGCTGGTCAACATAGCAAGACCCCTGTCTCTACCAAAAAAAAAGAAAAAATAGATGGGCCTGGTGGCATGCACCTGTAGTTCCAGCTACTTAGGAAGCTGAGGTATGAGAATCACTTAAGCCCAGAAAGTCAAGGCTGCAGTAAGCCCAAATCACACCACCACACTCCAGCCAGGGCAACAGATAACAGAGCAAGACCTTGCTCAAAAAAAGAGCAAATCTCATCTTAGTGTTACTCAAAAATAGTTTTGACTTCACATACACTGAAAGGGTCTCTGGGACACGGAGACACACACACACACACACACACACCTGCGGGTGTCCCAGGACCGTAACTTGAAAGCCACTGCTATAGAATAATAAACATGGGCTGCAGGAGCGCCAACCCTGACCACTTACTGGGTATGTGACCTTGGACCTGAATTCATGCATAAGAAAGAGCCTGGCACAGACAGTAAATGTTTTCTAAAATGCTTTTTAAAATCTGCTCCCAAAGATATGTATGTAAAAAGAAATCATGCTTAGGCATAGTTCCTGAATACAAAGAAATGACTCTCAAGATGGGCTATCAGGCAGGCTGGGAAGCACAGATGGGAAGTCAATTTTGAAAATCTTTGGCGGTGGTGGGTATCCCTTGAGTCATCCTTCCCACCCCTTGGTTCGCATCATGCATGTGTCTACTTTATGGAAAATTCCAGCTGTGGTTGCATATATTCGACTTACTCCAACTATAGCTATTGTATCTGGGCCTTTCATTCCTTACCAATTCTTCCAAACCCTCCTCTGCCCATGGCATTGAACAGGAAGTCTTCTAAGAGGTTCCCCTGCAGAAATAAGTCCTTTTGATTGAAAGACCTATTTGTACCTGCTGCTGGGGCTCTCTTTTCCCTCATCCTGACAGAGACCACTACAGCTGTCCTCTCTCTCCCATAGCTACCTCTGACTGCAAGCATGGACAAGGTCTGGGACTCATCCCAATCTATTTTCTCACTAGCTTTCTTAATTAGATTTAGTTATTGGGGAATCATTTCTGTGGAGATTGTAAATAACAGGGTGTGGTCTGTATTCGGAATCATAAAAATTAATTTTGGCTGCGTGGTACACACTCTGCCATTTCTACTCAGCCATCTTTCGTGGCCACAGAGGCCCAAGAACAGACACTAAGACCATATTCCTGCCACCAAGGCAGCAGGGTTTTAAAGAACTTCTAACCATAATTTTAATTGAATTACACTGCCCAACTTCCAAACTGTTTGCTTTTTTGAGACAGGGTCTCGTTCTGTCACCCAGGCTGGAATGCAGTGGTACAATTATGACTCACTGCAGCTTGGACCTCCTGGGCTCAAGTGACCCTCCTGTCTCAACCTCCCAAGGAGCTGGGACCACAGGCACATGCCACCATGCCCAGCTAATTTTTTATTTTTAATAGAGATGAGGGCTCACTACATTACAGGCTGGTCTTGAACTCCTGGGCTCAAGCAGTTCTCCTGCCTAAGCCTCACAAAGTGCTGGGATTACAGGTGTGAAGCACCACACCCAGCCCCAACCCTCAAATAAAACAAAGACCTGAGGAAATATGGTGAGGCCCTAGCAGCCTGGACTTGCAAGTCCTCTGAGATTCTATTTGACTAGAGTAGGAAACATATGACTGAAATGTTTAGAAGGAGGAAAGGCTGTTAGAGGTTAGAAATATAAATGCCCTATACTATAGAAATCTGGTACCCTATACTAGGCTTCATCAATCTGACAGGCAGGTGGCACAAATACATATGTGAAACAGGTGGAAACCGCGATTAGCAGGAGAGCACACACTCCACCTGAAGGGGGCAGCACCTGCACTGACTGTTACCAGGCTGCACAGTGGCCCCACTGTCACTGTGCTACTGATTTTTCATGAGAACCCAGAAATCTGGACTTTTTAAAATGTGAAATCTACCACTATTTAAGTGTTTGCACATTTTTCAGTCATATATATTTTCCAATAAAAATTCAACAAAAAAGTTTTCCAAAAAGTTTCAACAAAAATATGCGTGGGCTGCCAATTGCATCTGATAGCCCAAAACTTCATTCCTCGGAAGGCAAGACTATTTCTCTTAACCTGAAACACTGTGACTCCTGCCCTATATTGCCCAGGACTCAGTTTTTCTTTGTTTTGATCTTCTAGTGTGATGAGAATTTACACATTACACTGTCACAGGACACACAGAACTGTAGCTGATAGTTTGCAATTTCAGCAGCTGATTTCATGTACTTTTAACAGATCTAACAGGCTTACACAAGGATATTCTTCCTTCTCCAAGACTGTAGAAATCAAATAATTATAGCCTGACTTCAGCTACTTCTCTTACCTCAACCACCACTGCTGGCTCCACTCTGTTCCCTAGGGTACATGGCTGCCCAGCATGGTCAATACTCACTTCTTGGTACCCTTTGGCAAGAATGAATCAGACTAGAAATAAATAAATAATCAATCAATCAATCAATCACAGGGGAAAACCAAAAGGTAAGGCAGAACAGTGAGCAGAGAAACGGGGAAAAGAACACTATGAAAATACTTCAAGCCAGTGTGGTGGCTCACGCCTGTAATCCCAGCTGTTTGGGAGGCTAAAGTGGGAGGACTGCTTGGCACCAGGAGTTCAAGGCCAACCTGGAAAACATAGCAAGACTCCACCTCTATTTTTTATTAAAAAAAAAATTTTTTTAACAAACCTAAAAGTCAGTAGCAAAATAAACTGAATAACATTAATTATGTGTCTAACTGGTGGCATGACCACACAGAGATAAACTATTTCCTATTACTTTAAATATATAAGTGGAAAAAAGGCTATATTTGGCAATTATATTTTTGGCTATAGTATTGATATTGTTATTCTGAGACTGTTGTGTCTGTATGGCGGAATAAAGAAATTTAGTAGTTAAATTGTATCATTGGGACCAGACGTAGTGGCTCACACCTGTAACCCTAGCACTTTGGGAGGCCAAGGCAGGTCGATCACCTGAGGTCAGAAGTTTGAGACAAGCTTGGTGAATGTGGTGAAACCCCATCTCTACTAAAAATGTAAAAATTTGGGTATGCTGGTAGATGCCTGTAATCCCAGCTAGTCTGGAGGCTGAGGCAGGAAAATCCCTTGAATCCAGAAAGCAAAGGTTGTACTAAGCCGAGATCACACCAGTGTACTTCAGCCTGGACAACAAAAGCAAAACTCTGTCTCAAAAAAACAAATTAGTTATATTGTATCACTGGCAATTACAACTGTCAACATGTGAGAAGATAAAGGTATAAGACTGAGCCTGGGCAACATGATAAAAACTAGTCTCCACAAAAATTACAAAATTCAGCAGGTGTGGTGGCATGTGCCTGTGATCCCAGCTACTCGGAAGGCTGAGGTGGGAGAGTTGTTTGAGCCTGGGAGGTTGAGGCTGCAGTGAGCTAAGACTGCAGAGCTGCACTCCAGCTTGGGCAACACAGCAAGATCCTGTCTCAAAATTAAAAACAAAACAGAGGTAAGACTGATAAAACTCTGTAGAACTTCCTGAGAAATGGTGTAGGTGGAGAAAGAAAAAACAAACTCTGTAGAACTAAATTTTAATTAGAAATTTTACTTTGGAAAAAAAATTTTTTTAAAACCCTAAGAACGCAATTAATAAGCTTTTTCTATTAAAAAGCTGTGTGTGTCTGTGTGTGTGTGTGTGTGTGTGTGTGTGTGTGTGTGTGTGTGTGTGTATTTGCTCATTTGTTTGTTTTGTGACAGAGTCTTACCCTGTGGCTGAGGCTGGAGTGTAGTGGGGTAACGTGGCTCACTGCAACCTCAACCTCTCAGACTCAAGAGATTCTCCCATTTCAGCCTCCTGAATAGTCGGGATCACAGGTGCATGCCATCACACCTGGCCTTCTATTAAATATTTAATATATTCAAGATTATACGTGCAATAAACAAAGTACATATTATTGAGCAATCAAGGTATGTTACAAAAATTTGTCTTGCATTAGGCCATAAAGGAAGTTTTTATAAATCTTAAATAATTTTAAGCAGATCAGCTAGGTTCTTTAATCTCAATGCAATAAAATAAAAAAATCATTAACCAAAAAATAGCTCAAAAAGACAAAACAAAAACAAAAACAAAAAAATCCCCCCAGGGCTGGGCATGGTGGTTCATGCCTGTAATCCCAACACTGGGAGGCTGAAGTGAGTGAATCACTTGAGGCTAGGAGTTCAAAACCAGCCTGGCCAACATGGCAAAACACTGTCTCTACTAAAAATACAAAAATTAACCAGGCAGGGTGGCGCACACCTGTAGTCTCAGTTACTGGGAAAGCTGAGGCATGAGACTCGCTTGAACCCAGAAGCGGAGGCTGCAGTGAGCCAAGATCACACTCCACTCTAGCCTGGGCGACAGAGCAAGAGTCTGTCAGAAAAA
>NW_016107470.1:2762215-2776537 GCF_001604975.1 Cebus imitator | reverse complement strand
AAAAAAAAAAAAAAAAAAAATCCCCCCAAACCCACCATATGTTAGGAAACTACATAATATATTATAAAATAACTCTTGGATCAAAAAGGAAACCATGGAGAAAGAAATACATAGAACTAAATGATAATGAAAAAACTACATGTTAAGATGTATGGAGCACCGCTGAACAAGCACTAACTTTGAGGAAAATTTATAGCTTTAAATTGAGCCAGTAGGTGATAAGAAAAAAAGAAGACTGGCATTCAATTCAAGAAACTGGAAAAAGAGCAGAGAGCAAACCCTTGCCCCGTAAAAGAAATCGTACTTCAATGCTTTTTTGTTTTGTTTTGAGACATGATCTCACTCCAGCCCAGGCTGGAGTGCAGTGGCACAATCTCGGCTCACTGCAACCTCCACCTCCCGGGTTCAAATGATTCCTATGCCTCAGCCCCCCAAGTAGCTGAGATTACAGACATGCGCCACCACACCTGGCTCATTTTATGTATTTTTAGTAGAGATGGGTTTTCACTATGTTGGCCAGGCTGGTCTCGAACTCCTGACCTCAGGTGATCTGGCTGCCTCGGCCTCCCAAAGTGCTGGGATTACAAGCATGAGCCACTGCGCTTGGCCTCATCCATCTTTTTTTTTTTTCCCCCCCTTTTTACAGGGTCACTCCGTCACCCAGGCTGGAGTACACTGGCAGAGTTTTGCCATGTTGCCCAAGATGGTCTTGAACTGCCGGGCTCAAGGGATCCACCTGCTTTGGCCTCCCAAAGTATTAGGATTACAGGTATGAGCCACCATGCCTGGCCAAGAAATTTTACTTTGAATGAATGATGTATTTTATCTTTAAAATGTAAATGAAAATTTCCTGGCTTTATCTCCTAAAAAAAAACTTAGGAACAACCAACCCACCCAGTATATGAGCTCCTCTGGCACCCTAATTATGGTTTCTAAATATCATTTTCCACTATTAGGGAAAAATATCTACTTGAAGAGATGATTGCTTCTAAGTCGAAAACCAAACATGTACAAAACGAACCTAGAACATCTTGTCATACCTGAAAGCAAGGACACTATCAGAGACTACTAGGATTATACCAAAGGACTTAGGAACCAACCTACTGGTCAAAGATGGGCAAATGTGGCCATCAATTAAAGACAAAAATTTCAGTAAGTTAAAAATACAGGTATGTTCCTATCAATACGTTCATAGTGATTTTTTTAAAACACTGTTATTGGTTACATCTGGAAATTCCTAAGGCTCCAACTCATTATCTTGAAAGTAATAAACAAAAAAGAGTCAAGCATTTATTTTGACTTTCCAAATGAACTGTTATGTCAAGGCAACCAAATAGTTTACATGGGAAAGTTTCTCTTTATAGATGTGTTCCAGCAAATAAAGTGAGATAAAATTAGAATGCTATCATTTTGCAACCCCACTGAGTCAATGTCTCCAGGCAATGAATTTCAATGGCTGCTCACAACTCTAAGGGAAGAGACCTGGACAGACAACAAACAGCAACTCTGAAGTCTTCGATGGCGGGTAGGGAACTCTAGATAACAATTTGCACCAATTTGAATGTACCACAAAGGACAGAGAATAGAGAACACATTAAATGGTACCAGGGTGAGATGTGGAACAGTCAGGAGTATCACAGGTCACCAAGCTGCTCATGGATCAGTACAACTGCTGTCAAACGACTAAAATCTTAGAGTTTTAACCACCACTGAAGAATGCATTCATTTTCAGTGAAGCCGAGGCATCTAACTGCTCCAATGTTCCACCTCTTCTTGCCTTCTACAATCATATCCCTAAAATAAACCCCATTAACTGAAGTTCCTGATCACATTTATTTCTTCATTAAAAGCATCGTACATACTAATAAGAAAGTACATACTTTGAGAGGCCAAGGCGGGCAGATGGCTTGAGCTCAGGAGTTCGAGACTAGCTTGGGCAACATCATGAGACCTCATCTCTACAAAAAAAATAACAAAAAAGTAGCCGGGTGCAGTGGCACATTCCTGTAGCCCCAGGTACTTGGCAGGCTACGGTAGGAGGATGGCACGAGCCCAGGGGGTCGAGGTTGCAGTGAGCCGAGATCACACTACTGCACTCCAGCATGGACGACAGAGCAAGACCCTATCTCAAAAAAAAAAANAAAAAAAAAAAAAAAAAAAAAAAGACAGAGAGAGAAAGAAAAAAGGCAAAGTACAAAATTTCCTCCCTAGCCTTCGTACACAAGCATTTTCCACCAGAGTTCCACTGACAGGCTGCCTAATTTGGATAATCATGTGAACCTGGATTTGATAGGAAACAAATGAGAAGTCTTAGAGTTTTGACTGCCTGAAGAAGAAAAATGTTGTGAAATGTCTATTTCTATCATTTCCATATGTTGGACAACATTTAGATCACTCAAAAATATAAATTATAACTCAAAGAGCTTTATTCTTTATATTAAAATGGAAGCTTAGAGAACATCTCCAGAAACTGTTCCACTCAGAGGGCTGTGGCTTTTCAACAGGGAGGAGATGTCCAATGGATTGTTAACACAGCATTAAAGGTATGAAACAATTTCTTAAGGCTCTAAAAATGGCAGAACTGCTCCCCTGTTTCTCTTAGTGTCTCAATCTTTTCCATATTTAGTGAGCAAGAGTCAAAAATATCAAAACTCCTGGGAAATTCTCAGTAAAAGAATGTATTTTTGCTCAGCATAATTTAGTTCCATTTGTGGTTTTATCATGCAAGACTCAGGATCCCTTAAACTTGAAAGGGGAGAAAGAGAAAGATTGGAAACATGACTGTCAGTCAATGGTCCAAATATTCCTTTATCATTTGGCCATTTTCTCACACATTCATATGAAATCAAAACACAAGAATTAAAAAAAAATAGGAGTATGGCCTAAAATAAACAATTCTTACATAAAAATACTAAGCTGTGATTTGATCATCTTATACATCAATGGTGACAGAGGGAAATCTTGTATCATCTATGGCCAGATACCAAAGGAAGCAAATTTATGATAAATAATACCATGCAAAGAGCAGGACATTGATTTTAATTGCTCTTAATGTATACTGCAGGCCAGAGAAAAGGCTAGACTTTGAAGAAAGTAATGATTTTATGATAGAATATATTTTCTGGGAAGAACAAAAGGAAAAAAAAAAAAGAAAGTAATGATTTAAAAAAAAAAAAAAAAGAAGAAGAAACAAGCTTGAGATCATAGTGTCCATGAGAATAGAGAGCTGGGTTCTGCTTGAGCCATTCTCTAAAGCCAAAAGGAGACATTTTTCCCTTTTCCCAAAGAGCTATCTCTATCTACTACCCTGTAATCTTGAACCATGTTAAAATCTTGGACCTCAAGCTAGATTTGCCATTACTAACTATGATGGCAAAACTCAAAATATCAGCTAAGAAATGAATGTAGCGCAAGATAACTGAAGCAACTAGGAGATTTCTTTTTTTTTTTTTTTTTTTCCTAAGATTTTTTCTCCCTCTGTCACCAGGCTGGAGTATAGTGATGCAATCTCCGCTCACTGCAACCTCCACCTCTCAAGTTCAAGTGATTCTCCTGTCTCATCCTCCCAAGTAGCTGGGACTACAGGCACACACCATCACCCCCAGCTAATTTTTTGAATTTTTCAGAGAGACAGGGTTTCACTACGTTAGCCAGGATGGTCTCAATCTCTTGACCTTATGATCAGCCCACCTCGGCCTCTCAAAGTGCTGGGATTACAGCCATGAGCCATTGTGCCTGGTGGGAGATTTTAAGGTATAATATTTGCTCTAAATGTTTTGTATATTCTGTTTTTAGCATGTATTAGTAGTGGCTGGTTTAAGATAGTTCCATCAAAACTGGAATTGATTTTTCTCTTTTTTTTTTTTAAGTGATAGGGTCTCATTATGTTGCCCATGCTGGAGTGTAGGGGCTATTTACAGGTACTGTGATAGCACACTACTGCCTTGAACTCCTGGGCTCAACTGATCTCCTACCTCAGCCTCCTGAGTAGCTGGGACTACAGGTGTGCACCACCACAGCCAGCTGGAATGAATCTTGACAATGAAGATTATCTTCAAACGACCTATCTGCTGCTTTTTAAATTGCCACACAGATGCTACAGACAAGATTTATTGTGTTCAATGATCTCAGGTTTCTAATCTAGTATACAGTCATGTAATTTGAGAATTTTTGAGTTTAGTGGAATCCTTTAAGAAAATCTAGTTCTAATATGATTTTTGCCATGTCATTGAGGATATATGTCTGGAGCACTGTGTTTTGGACGCTGGCTATGGTTGGGCTCAATGAGAAAGAGAATTTACATCAATTAGAGATGCTACTGTCACTTCTTGGACCCTGGAGTTGCGGGGGATAGGACACGTCAGCACATGTACCACAGATTTACTACCCCACTCAGCTCCAACAACCCATTCGGAGGCAAAAGATTCAGATCTATTTCTAAACTCTTCCACTAGCTAGTCTGGGCCAATAACATTAGAAAGCAAAAATAAGTCACCCAAAATATTTGAGCCTGTGTTTATTCATCTGCGGTCAAACGAAAACAGTCATTAGTAATACCTGCTCCAGTACTCAGACAGGGCAGCTGACAAGATCAAATATGATGATATTTAGGCGAGGGCTTTGCAAACCCAGAACACTCTATGAATATTAATTTTTTAAAATAATAAATTGTCTCCTATAGATGTATATTTATCTTCACCTAGCTTCAGCCTATACATATATGAATGTTCCAGTATGATTAGGAAATAAAACCAGATGGAACTATTTTTAAGCCCTGTGCCAGTGGATGAATATTTTAGAAAGTTTTCGTTTATTAATTATATGTATTTATACATCTCTTTTATCTGCCAAGAGTTTGAGACAACGTACAAATCCTGTTAAAGTACATACAATAAATTATATAACCAAGGAAAAGGGCCACAAAACTGTC
The DNA here is from genome assembly GCF_001604975.1 of Cebus imitator. Classification (NCBI taxonomy): domain Eukaryota; kingdom Metazoa; phylum Chordata; class Mammalia; order Primates; family Cebidae; genus Cebus; species Cebus imitator. The sequence continues at coordinate 2,771,607 of NW_016107470.1, read as the reverse complement.
AGACAAGATGAAAAATTTAGATCTGAGCTTCCTGGCAACCAAGGAAAAAAACTCAGCCACACAGTTATATAATTCTCATTTTTAGAAAGGAGAAAAAAATGTTTAGTTAAAAAAATTAGAATTATGGCCAGGCACGGTGGCTCATGCCTGTAATTCTAGCACTTTGAGAGGCCAAGGCAGGCAGATTGCCTCAGCTCAGGAGTTCCAGACCAGTCTGGGCAACACAGCAAAACACCATCTCTACTAAAGATGCAAAAAATTAGCCCAACATGGTGGCACACCCTGGTAATCTCAGCTACTCAGGAGGCTCAGGCACAAAAATCACTTGAATCCAGGAGGCAGAGAGCCGAGATCGCACCTCTGCGCTCCAGCCTGGACAAAAGAGTGAAGCTCTGTCTAAAAAAAAAAAAAAAAAAAAATTAGAATTATCTTCCTCATGCTGAAGATAGTCTATATTTTCCCATCAAGCCTTTTTTAATCCATGTAATACAGACCCAGCTAACAATGTCTCTCCAGAGACCTTTAAATATAAAAGAGTCTGTGTTACCCAAAATGAGGATATACTTCGATTCTGCCCCAGCATCAATTTCAAATTCTAAGAGCATACCCAAGGGGCAGCACAGAACCCTATGAAGAACATGGAACTGAGTATCTAAAACCAGTTCATGTTCCAGTCTCTCCATCTGTTGGCTATGTTGTCATGGGCAAATATTTTAATTATCTGAGTCCCAGTTTTCTCCTCTATAAGAAGAAATAATTATATCTACCTTGGAGAATTGTAACAAGGAAAAAACAAGTCTATTTGGCAGACACTTCATCTGTAAAACGCTAATGACATTTTCATTACTGTTAACTCTAATGTTTTACAGTCCATGAATGTATCTAATGTAGCAATGCCCAGAGCATATTCAATGTATGCTAATCTCATATGTTCCCTCTCAGAGATTTAAAGTGTACATTGGCTGTTTTACTCTATCCAGGCTAATCTAACAAAATACCATGGACTACCAGCCTTCTGAACAACAGAAATTACTTTTCACAGTTCCAGAGGTTGGGAAGTTCAAGATCAAGGTAACAGCAGATTAGGTGTCTGGTGAGGGCCAGCTTTCTGGCTCATAGACAGTTGTCTTGTGGCTGCGCCCCCACATGGTGAAAGGAGCAAATGAGCTCTCTGGAGCCTCTGTGATAAGAATGCTAATCCCAATTCTAAGGGTTATGCCCTCATGACCTAATCACCTATAAAAATCCCCATCTCTTAATACCATCACCTTGGGGGTTAGGACTTCAACATAGAAATTGGGGGAGGCAACATTCAGTCCATGACATCGACATGTTGCAGACCTGAGCAGTCCTAAAAATAAAATGCTCTGTTTAGCTTGCTTTAGCTCAGTATTTTCAGAGTACAGGCCCCACTTTCTATTTGCATGATCCTATCATGTGATCCATCCTTTGGGAACATTATATTAACCCAGTGGCTCTCAATTAGGGGTGATTTTGCCCCCCAGGAAACACAGGGCAATATCTGAATACATGTTTGGTTATCACAGCTATGGTCAGGGCAGGGGCTGAGATGCTACTGTAATCTACTGTGTAGAAGACAGGAATATTGCTAACCATCTTACAATGCACAGTTCAACCCTCCACAAAAAATAAGTATCAAACCCATACAGCCAATAATCTCGAGGGCAAGAAGCCCTAAACTAAGCCATTTAAAAAATATTTTTATTTCTAACCTGTATATAATTGAAGAGTTAACAGTCCCAGAGGTATATTATCTTCTGTGAGCTGGAACAGCTTTTCTTCCCTCCAACCTCATTTGCCGTAGGCCTAGTTTATATATTTATAGTGTTCCAGGGCTTCATGAGCAATCCATGAAGCCCAGTCCTCACCCTTGACATTTTTGATTAAGTCTCTTACAGTTTTGTTCATTCTCAGCCACAGTCATAATCTCACAGCTGTGCTGTGTATCAGCACTGCCCCCCAATTTTCCTGCTTCTCTCAGTTCTAGCCATCTTTGAACCTTCTCCAGAGACAGGTCCTTCTTGAAGGGTAATGACCAGATCTACACCCAGAGTTTAAGATACAGAGGACGCTTGCAGTGAACTGGGTGCTTCCTAGGAAAAGGAATATACCACCAATATACACCAATAGGCTGCAACAAAGACCTAGAAAGTGTCACCTCAGGCCAGATCCAGTGGCTCATACCTATAATCCCAGAACTTTAGGAGGCCGGGGCAGGTGAATTGCTTGAGCCCAGGAGTTTGAGACCAGCCTTGGCAACATGGCAAAACCTTGTCTCTACAAAATACACAAACATTAGCCGGGCATGGTGGCATGCAGCCGTGGTACCAGCTACTTAAGATGTAGAGGTGGGAGGATTGCTTGAGCCCAGGAGTTTGAGGATTCAGTGAGCTGTGATCACACCACTGCACTGCAGCCTGAGAGGCAGAGCAAGACCCTGTCTCAAAAAAAAAAAAAAAAGTGTCACCTCATAATCATAGTTTGGGTGATGTCTTTCTATGTGGCATGTGTACAAATATCAGCTGAAGTGTGCCCTTTTCAGCTCCCATTCTGCTCAACAGCAGAAATTTAATCTCAGTAAATTCAGGGTCCCTGTAGATTTCCATTTCCTCAGGGCTCTCAAGATGTCAGGGGCAGAGTCTATCAGGTCCTTCATGTCACCTATGTACTGGTCTTCTACTATGTTATTCTAGTTCCTCTTCATGGCCAGTATCTCGTGTCCCATCCATGCCACTACCAGGTCCCTCGTGCCTCAATTTCCCCAGCCTAACTGAGGCCCCATTGTTCCTCATGCAGACTTAGCCCAGGCACATGCAGGGCACAGGAACCAATATTGTTTCTCTCCCTCCAACTTCCATCCTAGGGTACTTTTCCCTATTTGCCTGTTTTTGTTCTTCATTCTACTCATCATATATTCTCTATGCCCTGAATCCCCTTAGGAGGCATGCTTTTGAAACTCGAAAACTTAAGCTTTTGAACCTCAAAAGCTTTTCTTTTTTTCTCAAATTTCCATGTCTACCAGCAGTTTCAAAGTCTGTTTAGACTCTTAGCTTTCTCTCTGCATTTTTGCTAAGTCATTCATTCATCTAGAGAATAAAAGTAGAATGTCCTTACTCTGGATTCAGGGACAGGTTAGGGATGTGAGCAGAGAAACTTTGGTTAAATCTCAAAATATGATTATCTCAAAGCTCTCCTACCACTTCTGGGTTGACTTTAATGGCCTGTCCACATCTTCTTATATCTAATCTTGACAAGGTTTGATGTTTCACATCCTGAAAGAGTAGGGTATAGGGATAACAAATCGATTTTATCTCACTGGAAAAATTTGATTGATTGGTAGTGATTGCCTGGAGTAGTGTTGAAAAGGTTTTTTTAGGCCTCAGCTGGGCTCAGCGGGCAAAAATGGATTAGGCACATCTGCCATGGGTATGGGAGGAGAGATGTGATAGCATGCAGGCCAAGAATCGCTGGTTTACTGTTATTTGCAAAAGTCACTGTTATCATCTAGAGCCTCCCTTTACCACAACATAAGTCAGTATTGTTAAAAGGGCTTGATAGAAAGCCTGCAAAAAGAGGGAACCCTGAGTATAAAGGATACCAAAAAACAGGATCATCTCAGGACCAGCATTCCAAGTGGTACCCTCTGGAACTGGGAATGGGATATGGGCAGATTTTCAGGTTCCCGGCATGTGGTCCTTTACTTCTTCCCAGCTCCCCAGTCTGCCCCTAGGGAAGAATGGGAAAATCTACTGGATTTGTACCTTCTGGAGTAAGCAGAGAAACTTGATTGCGCAAATTAGTTCCTTCATGAGCAATGGAAACCAGTGATGATGTTTAAGTGAAGGAACAAGGTAAGAGGATCTTTAACAGAATTAACCCAGCAGCTGCAGATAGAATGAAGTGGAGGGGAGAGTATAAAGGCAAGAACGCTTCTTGGATCTGCTGCAGTAGACCAGTGAGAAATGCTCATGAATGGGAATGAGTGCAGAGACGAGGCCAGCAGGCCACCCTCACCTGAATGCAAGCCAAACCACAGGCCTTACAGAAGCCCAAGTGTCAGGACTTTCTGCAGCGTCTGCCTTTGCTTTTAAGGGAACAAAGGATTTGCAAAAGTCAAAATGCCTCCAAACAGAACGCTGCTAGCCTGGCCTTGATTTAGGAAGGCCTTGTTGGGGACCCTAAAGGGGGACATGCCCACTTCCAGGTGCCTGCATGCCCAAAGGGAACTTCTGCCACAAACGGTGGCTCTAGGCCACCCTGAGAAAGGTCAGGCACTTGGGATGTGGCAGCAGCTCTTTAGCTCTTTCCCTTTGGGTATCTCTCCAGGACTTAAAATAATTCCTCCAAGGCACAAGTCACCCCTTCTCACTGAAACAAACTAAATCAAAAACACAAAAGCAAAGGCAAGCAGAGCACATAAATGAGATTTCCAAAGAAGAACACACTTTGGCCTAGAGCTGCTTTTTGATCAATCAACGCTGGCTTTGGGAGACATGGGGAGCTGTATATACTGCCTGGGGTACAAAGAAAGCATAGAAATAGTAGAAGCCACTCCACAGGGTTTTCTCCTTTCAGAAAGGTGAGATTTAGGATCGCCAAATTCATCCCCCTCCCTTTTCCTCCTCCCCATATTAACCTGCCTTTTTATTTTTATTTCTGTCTCATCTTCCCTCCCCAATTTGCTTTTTTTTTGAGACGGAGTTTCGCTCTTGTTACCCAGGCTGGAGTGCAATGGCGTGATCTCGGCTCACAGCAACCTCCGCCTCCTGGGTTCAGTCAATTCTCCTGCCTCAGCCTCCTGAGTAGCTGGGATTACAGGCACGCGCCACCATGCCCAGCTAATTTTTNTTTTTGTATTTTTAGTAGAGACGGGGTTTCACCATGTTGGCCAGGATGGTCTCGATCTCTTGACCTCGTGATCCACTCGCCTCGGCCTTCCAAAGTGCTGGGATTACACCCAATTTGCCTTTCTTGCTCCCTTTCTGCTCTTCCTTCTTCTCAGCCCTCCAACCAAACATGGCAATAACAGAATGTACCTCTGGGTCAACCTGAAAGAACCTCTGACAGACAATTTATGATCATCTCTTCCCAATCCTCCATCCTAGCATGAGCTGGGCAGGTGTCCCTGGAAGGTGACTGAGTTATCCACAGTCATTTCATGCATTCCTAACACCTTACCACTGATCAGGAAGAGATTTGGATTCTGTAGGCTAAGCCTGCTTCTGCCTGGCTCTGCTAGCTTTCCTTACTGAGGACACATGGGGTGAGGGGTGGGCTGTTGAACCTTCATGCTGACTGCAATCAGTAGGACCTTCAGCAACTCACCCCACCCCAGCACAGAACGAGACATAAACATCCAATGTCACCAACAGGTGCAGACCAGGCTGCGGAGTTCCAAGGGCAGAGGAGGCTGGGAACCCAGGGAGGCTGAGAGGAGAGGAAGGAAGAGAAAAGGAGCACCCCAGGTCAGGGTGGATGAGTAAAGGACCTCAATCAAAATCGAGCAAGGCCTTGTTGGGGCCAGTGAGTGTGCAGGTCAGCCTGAAAGGACAGCTAGAGAGAGAAAGTTAGAAAACTCAATTGGAGACCGTTTGTAGGGGGTCTTGAATGCTAAGATCAGAGTTTGGAATTTATCTCATTCATAATACAGAGACATGGAAAGTTGTTAAGTCTAGCAGGAACACTATCAGAATGATGTGTAAGAAAGTATCAGAAGACCTTTCTTGGCTGGGTGCAGTGGCTCACGCCTATAATCCCAACACTTTGGGAGTAAGTGGATCACCTGAGGTCAGGAGTTTGAAATCAGCCTGATGAACATGGTGAAACTCCGTCTCTACTAAAAATAAAAAATTAGCTGGGTGTGGTGGCGCATGCCTGTAATCCCAGCTACTTGGGAGGTTAAGGCAGGAGAATTGCTTGAACCCAGGAGGTGGAGGTTACGGTGAGCTAAGATCATGCCACTGCACTCCAGCATGGGTGACAGGAGCATCTCGGTGTGGAAGGTGGGGGAAACCTTTCTTGTTTTAGTATAATTAGCACCTGGCCCATGGATGAAAACAGCAGCTGCTAAAGAAGACAGGAAAAAAAAAATGAGGCCAGACCCTACACTTTGTGTCCTCCCTGTAATCCTGGTGCTCTGCAAGGCAGAAGCAAGAGGGCAGCTTGAGCTCAAGAGTTCAAGACCATCCTGGGCAACATAACAAGATCCTGTCTCTACAACAAACAAAATAAAACAAAATTAGCCAGGCATGGTAGCCTGCAATCCTAGCTATTGGGGAGGCTGAGGTGAGAGGATTGCTTAAGCTTAGAAGTTGGAGGCTGCAGGGACCTATGATCGCACCACTGCACTCTAAACTGGGCAACAGAGTGAGAACCTGTTTCAAAAAGAAAAAAAATGTGGGGCCAGATGCCACATGCCCCTGTGGTTTATTGACACGGGTCAGTCCCCTCAGAGTGCTACCACTCAAACTATATGAGAACTTCTGCTGGGCAGAGGTTAGGGAGTCAGAAGAGATGAGCCTGGGGAAACACAGTGGGTTTTCCTTCTTTGGGCAGCCAGGGATATACACCCTCTTTCCCCAGTGTTGACAGGGACTCCAGGAGATGCACACGTGGAGACTGAGGAACTTGAAAAGAGAGACAAGACATTCATTCCCTGCTGAGGCAGCAAGTGCTGAGATCCTTCTGAGCCAAGAAAAAGGAAATAGGAATGACGACAGGTGGAGAGAGAGGGGACCGGGGAGCACTTATGTTGCCACCACTTGGTACCATATTGTGTCAGCTTCCCACGGGTCAGGGGGACAACTTGGAAAAAATAGCTGGGCTTAAAGATTGTGTGATTCCATTTATGTGAAATATTCAGAATAAGCAAATTCATAGAGACAGAAAGCAGATTAGTGAATGCCAGGGGCTGGAGGAAGCAGGAGGATGGGGAGTGACTGCTTCACTTAGGGGTTTCCTTTTGAGATGATGAAAATGGTCTGGTCCTAAATAGCAGTGATGGCTGCACAACACAATGATTGTACTAAATGCCACCGAATTGTGCACTTCAAAATAATTAAATTGGCAAATTTGATGTTAAGTGTAATTCACCATAATAATTTTCTTTAAAAAATATAGTAGCTGGTAGCTAGGCACAGTGGTGCACACCTAAAATCCTAGCACCTTGGGATGTGAGGGAGAAGGATTGCTTGAGTCCAGAAGTTCAAGACCAGCCTGAGCAACATACCTGGAGACCCTATCGCTAGGGCCTTTGGGCACACAGTAAGATTGTACTTCCTGACTCTTTTCTGGGTGAGTGGGTCCACATGACTAGTTCTAACCAATGAGATGCAAGTATTAGTCACTCTGGCCCCTGATGCAAGATCTTCTGTGAACTCTTGGTCCCTCCGATACAGAGTTTGGCAATGTTAAAGACGGCCCCTGTCCCGTAAGCCTGAGTCCCTCATCCAGTGATTCGTGAGCAGAGCTTCTGCTGACCTGCAATGGACACATAGCATGAGACAGAGGCCTTTGCCGCTCTAAGTCATCCAAATTTGGAGGTTGTTTGTGAGCACAGCATCACCTAGCCCATCCTGGAAGAATCAGCATTTGGACTCTTGCCTCCTACATAGACTTCACAAGCCCTCACTGTCAGCCAAAGACATCAGAAAACAAGAAAGACAAAACTACTTCAGCAGCTCATTACAAAAAGAGATGTGTCCCTTTCCTTTCTCCTCTTCCCCCAGCACAACAAAAAAGATGCCTGGTAGAGGGAGCGGGAAGTCAAAGAGCACACCATGCTCTCCTCCTCAGATCTCTACCCTTGAGCAGAGACAATTAAATCAGATATGAGATTAAATTTTCAACCCAACTAGACTAAGTTGTAATAAATGGGAGTGACTAGAAAGCCATGGGAGCTCCCGTGAGAGGAAAGGGAGAGTCTACAGATCTTGACTGAAGGCAGTGATTGAGTCCCCAAGACATGTCATGATCCCAGCAGACAGCCGATGGATCGCACCCTCCTATGGAGGTAATTCAGAAGAGTTTAAGATGGCAGGACTATTTACAAAGTGGTGGGCAGGTGGAGGAGAACCCACAGGGCTAGCAGCAGTAGGAAAAGCAAGCAAGTGATGGTAGCTATAGGGGAAGACCTGTGGTCTATAGGCGAGAAACGTGGCCACTGCCAACCTACTGCCCACCTGGTTGGGTAATACCCTAACTTCATCTTCCCCTTGCCCCCTGGTTTCCTTCCAGTGCTTCCTAACTGGCTGAACCAACAGGTAACTAGAGAGAAAGGGAGCCCTTTGATGAATCCGTAAAGGTCTGTCTCCCAGGGCTCAGAACATGATGGAGAAGAATGAAGAGTACATCAAGAGGGCGAACGGAGACTATCTAAAACCTACCTCTGCTGAACTGAGATTGCTCTAGAAATTGGTTCCAGGTGTTTGGGGAAGATTCTTTTTGTTTATGGGTGATGTTCCTGAGAAGTATGGAATGGAAACCGAGGACCATGTATAATAGTTCTTGTCAGAGAGTGAGCAAAAAGGTTGAAGGCATGGAGGGTGGAACAGCATTTCGAAGACTAAGTGGCAGGGAGCATAAAGAAGAAGTAATCTGAGCAGAAGTAACTCAGGAGGAAAAGAGCTGGAAAGCTTTCTTGGGTACCCATTCTGGATGTCATGATGACCCTCCAGGGAGCTATTTTGGAAGCATGCTGAGGAAGAACACTGCCTCAGTTAGCATGCTGGCAGGAAACAGATGGACACTCAAAAGGGTTGAACTGTAAAGAATTTAATGAAGGGACTATATAGGGTGTAGACTGCATTAAGAAAACCAGCAAAACATGATGATACACAATCACAGAAGCTGTTTCCATCTCTGTGCCTGAAAAGCCAAGAGAGCGGGTGGTGATTCTGGAGTGGTAGAAGAACTCCTCCCCACCAGGATCAGTGCTATAGGGGATCATAGCCTCTCAGCCTCAAACCCTTCATGAGGCTGCCATGGAGGATCAGAGGCAGCAAACGCCTCATCTCACTGCCCTCTCACCTTCCAGTCTCCTGCTGTGTCTCCCATTAGGGAAACCAATCAGTAACCCAAGAGGAAGGTGCCCAGTGGGGCAAGAGAAGGGCAGAGAATGGATCTGTGGGAAGAAGAGGACAAAGAGAAAAGACAGCCAGCTTGGAGGAAGTGAAAGCAGGTAGATAGTGAGGAAACGGATGCTAAAGCAGCAAGCTTTTTTCTGTGTAAAGGAGAGATATTAAGTAACAACAGTAGTGTCAGGAAAAGGTGTTTTCTTTGTTTTTGTTTTTTTTTTTTTTGAGATGGAATGTCGCTCCACCAGGCTGGAGTTCAGTGGTATGATCTCAGCTCACTGCAACCTCCGCCTCCCA
>NW_016107470.1:2758991-2762115 GCF_001604975.1 Cebus imitator | reverse complement strand
TTTTTAGTAGAGACAAGCTTTCACCATGTTGGCCAGGATGGTCTTGATCTCTTGACCTCGTGATCTGCCTATCTCGGCCTCCAAAGTGCCAGGATTACAGGCATGAGCCACCACACAAAAGTGTTTTCTAAGCAAGAGACCTGAGCATGCCTTAAACTGAGACCCAGTTCACCCAAGCCATACCACTGAGGTCATGGTGACCGGTTAATCCTGGCTAAAATTATGTTGAAAAGCTTCCATCAGGAGCTATGCATTTCAGATGACTCAAAAGATTCCAAGGATGAAGTCTGGGGCAACTCGATCACCGCACAACCCTGCAAGTGCCTGCTGACTCTAACTATCCATCTTTCACCAAAGAGCAGGCTAATCTTTTAAGAATAAGAAGACTTTCTGCCGTAACATAAAGTCTACTGTATCACATCCTGGGCTCCCTGGAGGCTGGCTGGATCTAGTTCAAATAATTTCTTTCCGGAGTTGCTGTTGCCAGGACGATTTAGAATAGCAAACAGTGGTGGTCAGTCAAGGTGAAGCTGCCTGTTCTTTACAGCCCTTCTTCCCAGGCACTTTGGAGAAATCAGCATCTAACTCTCCAACAACAGCCAACTGTAGTCAACCAATGCATTGCGTTTATTTTAAAGGGTTAACTGTCCTCTTCAAAGTCACTTATGAGGACAGTTAAAAAGGAATTCTTCCCTGTGGTTGGAATGGTATTCAGGTGAGCATCTGAAAAGGCCAGCAGAATCTGGATCACTAGTAGGTGGTTAACTAAGAAAGACAGCACAGACTGCTGCATTCAGCATGAAGTGAAAAGGCTCAGAAAAGGGAAAGTGGTCATTGGTCTTAGAGGGGTAGCTGGACTTTGCCAGGAAAATGAGGAGTAAGTCTTCCAGAGTTCAATCTGTCCAATGATTTACCACCAAAGGCAGGGCCCAGAGTACAGAGCTGTGCAGGTTGTATACTGCACAAAGTCTGTACCCCACCAACTGCCCCACTTTCCTGCAAAAGGGGCAGCAACCGTTGAAATCCAGCAGGCACTCCATTCACAACACGCTAGCATGCAGGTGGGTCTGCCTAAAGGAAGAGGTGACTTCTTATTTGCACAGTGATGCTATCCATTTAGTAAACCATGTTCTCTGGGGACTGCAATGCCTAGAGGTGGAAGGAGAGGTCTATTTCTAATGGTAACAAAGATGCTATCTGTGCTAGCAGCAACACTAGCCAAAGTCTTCCTCATTGCTAATAATGCATTTACTTTTTTTTGCAGGGGGAAGGGACTGAGTCTCCCTTTGTCACCCAGGCTGGAATGTGCAGTGGTGTAATCTTACCTCACTGCAACCTCGCAGCATCAAGCCATCCTCCCACCTCAGCCTGACAAGTAGCTGGGATTAAAAGTGCGCACCACCATGCCTAATTTTTATGGGGTTTCTTTGTTTTATTTTGTTTTGGTTTTTTGTGTCAGAGTCTCACTCTGTCACCCAGGCTGGAGTGGAGTGGTGCGATCTCAGCTCACTACAAACTCCGTCTCCTGGGCTCAAGTGATTCTCATGCCTTGTTGCCCAGGCTGGTCTCGAGCTCCTAAGCTCAAGTGACCTGTCCACCTCAGCCTCCCAAAGAACGGGGATTACAAGCGTGAGGCACTGCGCCCGGCCACATTTACTTTCCATATCTTACCTAAGAGAACCTTGCACATAGCCAACGCATGAGTGGGGGAATTTCAGAAAAGATGATCACAGTAATAACAACAACAACCCCTCTTTTTTGTTTAGCCATTATCATTTTCAAAAACACTTTCCTATCCAGAATCTCATTCAAGCCTCAGGTTCAAACTGAGTAAAGGTATCCTTTCCCATTTAAAAACTGTGGAGCTGAAACTCAGAGAGCTGGGACTGAAATCTCAGTCTTCTGATTCCAAATTCCTTTGCATAAGGCAAACCAAAAAAAGAAAAAAAGAAAAAACTACACATTTAGAAAAGCTTCTAAGGTGTATCAACTTGGACAGCCAGCACCTATTTGCCTGTCTTCTCAGTAACAGAACAGTGCTTTTCCTCTGGGGACCTGCTGCCAATCTCAGTTTATGTTCTTCAGCCCAGGGAGTGACAGGTAACTGAGGCCTGGCAATTCAAAGCATTGCCCTAATGGCTGGTTCAGGAATGAGCATGCAATCCAGCCAGAGCCCTGGAGGGGTGAGGAGACACTTGTAGCACTTGAGACAGGAGGGAGGCCCGACTCTGTTCCATTGGTCTTAAGCATGGAAGAAGGTGTGTCTGGAGTCACTGGCCGCCATCCTGTCCCCACGTGGAACGTGAGAAAGCCAGTGTGGATGACAGGGAAGCCAAGCAACATGGTACATGTGAAATCATTTGAACCTCTGGATTTAGGCATACGGACCCCCGTACTTTTTATTTACTTAAGCCAATTTTTTTTAAATTATTTAAGCAATTCAAGTTGCAACAAAAAGTACATTATTTGCAACTAAAAGTGTTACCAGGCATCTAGCATTGCACAGTCTGTCACTTGGCTGATTCAAGTAGTTTCTTCCTCTCCTGTCTTGTTAGCCTTATGCAGATGCAGGCGATGCTACTCACAGCACTGGGGACCAGCATAACATTTAATTGCCGAAGACTAATGCACAGAAATTCCCTCAGTGCCATGCTATAGTTAATCACCACCTCTCCTCAGCAGCCCGGAAAAGTTAAGGAATCTCCCTTTGCCCAGCCGCCCAGCAGAGTAGCCTAGCCTGCAAGGCATTGTGAGGCAATTGTGTAGCCTGATAAGAATTACACCTCACGGAGGTTGGATCCAAGATGGCCGTTTAGGAAGAGCTCAGGATTGCAGCCCCCAGTGAAAGCGCAGAGGGTGAGTGGACGCTGCATTTTTATTGCCCACAGACTAGGAAATTCCCGGGCGGAGGTGCTCCACGGTCGCCAGCGCGGCTGTTTCGGCCAGCGCCGCTGCTTTGCCCCGCGCGGCTGCTTTGCCGGCGCCCCGGAGCAGCAGTTCTCCATACAAAATACACCGGTCCAGGGGCCCTTTTGGCTGGCGATTGGAGCCACGGGAAGTCACCCATTCGTCTGTTTAAAAAGGGGACTGAGCAGAGAACCAGGACAGTAGATTCCAGGGCAAA
>NW_016107470.1:2727656-2752486 GCF_001604975.1 Cebus imitator | reverse complement strand
AGCACTACACACTGTGGTCAGTTGGGGGGAAATAGGGGAGGGACGGTGGGGGGTGCGGAGCTGGGGAGAGATAGCAAGGGGAGAAATGCCAGATGTAGGTGATGGGGAGAAAGGCAGCAAATCACACTGCCACGTGTGTACCTATGCAACAATCTTACATGTTCTTCACATGTACCGTAAAACCTAAAATGCAATAAAATAAATAAATGGGAAAAAAAAATTACACCTCACTTAGTAAATGCTGAGGCGGGCTGTAGTTGTGCTTGGACACCTGCATCTATCTGATGTGAAAAGTGAAAAGATGACCCTGACAGTGAAAAGATGGCTCCCAATGGCAATGGGGGTTTATGCAAGAGACAGAACGAGAACATTCTCCCTCAAGCATAGGTCACATATCCTCCCCTTCAGTCTGACTGATCCATCTTGGATCATGCACTCACCATTAGGGTAACAGCAGTTGCCAGGAGAATGCCATTCGTTCATTGGCTTAGACTAACTAGGATCGACCCTGGAGTGGCAAATGGTGGCAGCTTCTTCTCAGTCACAATAAGAGGATTAGAGCTCCAAATTGGGATTCTGTTAATAAAGAAATAGGGATTAGATATTGGGTAAGATCAAGAATGTCATTACAACCACTACTTGACCATGTGACTCTGGGCCTATCCCTCTAACTCTTTGGGCCTCAGTTCCTTGCCTGCAAATTGAAGAGAATAGAATCAAGGATATCACTCCCTATCTACTCTAATATGCTACAACTCTACTAACTCCTCACACAGAAGAGGAAAACCAAGTAGATCGTATGGGAGGCAGGGAAATATGAGAATGGTGGTACTGGTTGACGTTCACTCATTTCAAACTTGCTTCACTTTGGGGAAGATATATTGATAGAACAGAGGTGTGTTTTAAAGTTTTTTGTAGAGACAGGATCTCACTATGTTGCCCAGGCTGGTCTCAAATTCCTGGCCTCAAGCGATCCTCCCACCTCAGCCTCTCAAAGTACTGGATTTACAGGTGCCACCAGACCCAGTCAAAGTAAAGATTTTTACTCTTCCTAATTACAAAAAGCAATCAAAAGAATTTTCCAGATGCCTTTATTACAAAGTCGTATTTCTTATTATTCCATATTCTCTAGCATATAGAAAATCAATTTTAGGCATTGATGATCTGTTTAAGCAAAGTCTGGATTTAGCTTTTTTTCTTTTCCTGGACCTGATCAGATCATACAACTACAGCACATTATAAATACTTGGAAAGTTTTTAAAATCCCGATGCCAGGTTACAGCATGGACCACATAATTCAAACTCTCGAGGGGTGAGCACCTGGCATCAATAGTTTTTCAAGCCCCCAGCTAATTCTAGTGTGCCCCAAGGCTGAGAACACTGCCTTTGAGTCTGCCATAAAATCACTGGCTGCTGAACCCTAGTGGAGAAAGGAAAGTGAGTCCAACACTTCTCTACTCTCAACTATAGGAAAAGTAAAATTGTTGCTGGATCTAATGATTCCTGAGATATCTAGGGGAGGGAAGGTGTTCTTGCTCAGGATCCTGAGATTAATAGGAACAAGCCATAATGGGAAGTCTTGCTCCTAAGACGTTGTAATTAAATCATGTTCTCTGGTAAGATGGCCCTTCCCGACTCATCTCCCATGAAGAACTGTGGCTGGTCTTACTTCTGGAAGTGCCTCTAACCAGAGCTGTTTATAGGGCTCCTTAGCAAAAGGTCACTCAAGTTATTTTAGTATGATTTTATTACAGAAAGATTTAAGTAAAAGGGGCCAGAGAGGGCACCTGAAACATTCCAAATATTCATCAGGCAGAAGCACTTAACAAGAGGGACACCTCGACTGGAGAAGCTCCAATTTGGGGTTGATCCAAAGGTGTGTCCATATGTAGGCCAAGCCAGAGACTAAACTCAGGCACAAGAAGTCACCTCAGGCAGCCGAGGGACCTTTAAGGTGAGGCATAAAAGTGATTCAGGTCAAGGCATAATCTGCTCTGTTAACAGCATTTTAAAATGTTCCCCAACCTCTGACTTCTGAGACTGACAATATTCCAAGAATCTGAGACTAAATGCTGGAGGGAAAGAAAATATTCCTACCACTAGCTTAGGAATATTTGGTCATTTCTTGAACCAGGGGTAAAGATGAGTACTATGAATACTTTACTGGAAACCAAAAATCTGTACTCTCTCTGCTCCATCATATCTCTAAGTAATTTGAGGGCTGCAAAGTATAATAAATTACCATCTACTGTAAGTATCTATTAAGCAGTTGTGACTTAGGGCTGTGCAATGACTACAAAGGTTTGGTCTCTAATTTCTAGCTAGTGCTTATTAAACATATGACTATTGATTTATAAAGAATTTATCAGAAAATAAATCAAACACATACTCAAAAGCCACTACCCATGCACAGGCATTATTAAAATGAAGACTACAGTAAGTTTTTCTTTCTCTGTTGTAACCTAATCACAGACACTTATAGTTTGTAAGCCCATTACAGGCTTATAAGTACATTAGTGTAAACCTTGCTCAATATGAGGATCCTGTCCTTTTTTTTTTTGGGTCAGATCGAGTCTCACTTTGGCTCTTTCACCCAGGCTGGAATGCAGTGGCCGCTCTCAGCTCACTGCAACCTCCTCCTCCCGAGTTCAAGCAATTCTCGTGCCTCAGCCTCCAGAGTAGCTGGAATTACAGGTGTGCACCACCATGCTGGGCTAATTTTTGTGTTTTTAGATGAGATGGGGTTTTGCCATATTGCCCAAGCTGGTCTGGAACTCTTGGATTCAAGCAATCTACCCATCTCAGACTCCCAAAGTACTGGAATTACAGGCATGAGCCACCATGCATATGCCCTTATCTCTTTCCAGAGATGCAATGCAGACTATTTGTATAAAAGGCTGGCATGAGCCAGCACAGGAGTGCCAGGTATACCCTGAATGCTAGGGGGATATCAGTACCAAGCCCCAGGCCCTGTGGGAAGAATTTAGTGCAGGAAAAAAGAACAGCGCTATCTGTAACCAGAACCATGCTAAAGCAGTTGACTTACTTTCATATTTTCTTTAAAACTATTTTTTGACACATGATTGTACATAGTTATACGTAACTATAATTGTACATAATTGTACAATCGTACATGTGATTTTGATACATGCATATAATGTGTAACGATCAAATCAAGGTATTTAGGATATCCATCACCTCAAGCATTTATCATTCTTTGTGTTAGGAACATTTCAGATCTTCCCTTCCAGGTATTTTGTAATATACGATAAATTATTGTGAACTATAATCACCCTACTTGCTGTCAAACACTGGAACGTATTCCTTTTATCTAACTGTGTGTTTGTACCCATTCACCAACCTTGCCCCTCCATCCCCAGATATTTTATTTATTTATTTATTGAGACGGAGTTTTGCTCTTGTCACCCAGGCTGGAGTACAATGCTGTGATCTCAACTCACTGCAACCTCCACCTCCCAGGTTCGAGCAATTCTCTTGCCTCAGCCTCCCAAGTAGCTGGAATTACAGATGCCCACCACCATGCCTGGCTAATTTTGTATTTTTAATAGAGATAGGGTTTCACCATGTTGGCCAGGCTGCTTTCAAACTCCTAATCTTAGGTGATCCACCCATCTTGGCCTCGCAAAGTGCTGGGATTACAGGCGTGAGCCCCCTTGCCCAGCCAGCCTCATTTTAACCTAGCCCCTCAACCCAACCTGAGGTATCAGTCTAGGCTAGTTGGGGCCAGAGGAACAGGCTCAAGCCAGATGCAGGTAATCACAGAGCATGGAGCATGAAGCACACACAGCAATAATTAGAACTCTTTTAGCTGTGACTTACAGAAGCTCAACAGAAATCAACTTAACCCATAAGAGAATCTA
Organism: Cebus imitator; assembly: GCF_001604975.1. NCBI lineage: Eukaryota > Metazoa > Chordata > Mammalia > Primates > Cebidae > Cebus > Cebus imitator. The sequence goes on along the minus strand of NW_016107470.1, from coordinate 2,748,605 downwards.
TTGTATAACCGAATGACATGATAAATGGTGACATGATAAACTTCAAAGTATAGTACTGGCTGGATCTAAGTGCTCAAAAGCTGTTAACCAAAATCAATTGCTTTTTATTCCCCCACTCTGAGGATTTCCTCCACATTGGCTTCATCTTCAGACAGGCCCTCTCCCAGTGGTTGCAATAATAATTGCCAGAGGCTGGGAACAGTGGCTCAGGCCTGTAATCCCAACACTTTGGGAAGCTGAGATGGGTGGATCACTTGAGATCAGTAGTTCGAGACCAGCATGGCCAACATGACAAAACCATCATCTCTACTAAAAATACAAAAATCAGCCAGATGTGGTGGTGTGCACCTGTAAATCCAGCTACTTGGGAGGCTGAGGCATGAGAATCACTTGAGCCTGGAGGCAGAGGTTGTAATCAGTTGAGATCCACACCACTGCACTCCAGCCTGGGCAACAGAGTGAGAACCCGTCAAAAAAATAAAATAATAATAATTACCAGAGATCCAGAATCACATTCTACCAGCTTAATAGCCCAGATAGTTCTATCAAGATCCCAGGGCTAGTTCTCAATGGCCTAGCCACAGTCACAGACCCATCTCTGAACCAACATCTGTGACCAGGGGAATGCAGTCCTCTCACTGGCCAGGCCTCGGTCACATGCCCACTTCTCCTTCTAGGAGAGGTCAGCCCTGCTCATAACACAAGGACAAAGACTTGGAGGAGAGTGACCGAAAAAAAATCAGGGTGTTTTCCCAGAAGGAGGGAAGTAAAGGGTTAAAAACAACAGTTCTCCACTGCCCAGACGGTGCTGACCCACTTTGTGGATCCTGGAGTTATGATACCTATTCTTACCCTCACTCTCCTTAAATTTCCTGTGCCTGAAACTTAATAGGCAATTGGATAAATAGTTTTAAAATGAATCAATGAATGAATCTGCTTGAGAGCATAAAACATGAACTATTTAAATATTCTACAGTATTTGGTGACATGATAAATGGAAAATATAAAAGCAGAGATCCAAAAATAAATGAAGAGATGAGGGGATGCTATAGGGAAGAGGCAAGGCCTGAACTGGGTCTTGAAGGATGGGGAGAAATGGGGAGGGGAATGTGTTCTGTGCAAGGTCACAATGTGGGCACAGCACTGAGCTCAGACAAGTACCATGCATCCATGGACAGAGAGAAAACTTACCAGGCTGGGCTTCATGTGGGGAAATAGTGGGAGAGGAGTGGAAAAGTAGGAGGGCCCACCGTGAGTCTGGGGGTGGCCATCCGAGGACCCAGAACTGTATCCTGTTGATACTGGGATGGGATAGGAAGGGAGAGTTGGCACTGAAGGAAGAGAAAGGAGTTCAGTTTGGGACAAGATGAGGCTGCAGTGTCAGCAGGAAGCATGTAGTAGGAGAGTGATGATGACAGTGCTGCTTTCCACAGATAAGCCTGGCGGAGACGTGGAGGGGCTGCATGGTTAAGGGTGAGGATGGAGGCGGAGTGTCAGTCGGGAAGCTGCTGCCAGGTGGAGATAATGAGGGTCTGGACTCTATGCCTTCAGACTGCCTTTTCCAGCCCAGCCTCAGAAGCCCTTTCACAGCAGCCCCCACCCCATTACTCTTGTTCTCTCTTGCCTTTCCTGGGTCCTGACATGATAACATGTCAGGTATTTGATTATCAAGAAACATCAAACTTGAGGAGGCTCCACACAGAGAAGGTCTAAAGAGTACAATGCAAAGACCATGCCTTGCTAAATGACACAGAAGTCTCTTAGCAAAGCATGGCATGGAAGCACAAGTGAACCAAGGAAGTTACAGCTCACTGTCCAACTCTTCAGAACGTTTTCTGAATAGCATTAAGGACTAGATTCTGTAAATCAACTGACAGAATTTGAATGTCGGTGTCACCGTTTACTGGCTATGTGATCATGGGCAAGTTATCTCTCTTAGCCTTGGTATTTCTCATCTGCAAAAAGAAATTGTAATTGAACTTCCCTCAGAGGTCCACTATTAAAACTAATTGTGTTAATAATGTATGTAATCAGCCTGACTCAATAAGTGTCTATTACTATTTTTATTATTTGCATCTGGAAACATCACAAACCAATCTGTTGGTAGGACTCACCTAAACTTCCTCCCAAAGCTAAAAATCCCAACACAGAAGGGCGGCCTTTGGAGGTAGGGTTAAGCCCTTCTCCACAGATCCTCAGGCTGAGCTGAGTCTCTCCTGAAAGATACCGACCACTAGAGGGAGAGTGGACTTCCAGAAACCACAGCCCCTTAACCCAATGCCTTTCAAATTGCGGGTTTGAAACACATTAGTGGTTGTGATACCAACTTAGTGGGACCCAGCTAGCATTTCTTTAATAAGATAAAATAGAATAGAGCATATCTGCATTAAGTTCACAAGATACAGGTAGATATTGTTTCATTAAGCCCTTTGCTTTAAATAATTATCTAGATATGTATGTTGTGGATCCCAACACAAAGTATATTTCTCACTGTGGGTCATGGTCAACTCTCAGGAGATCTTGAGAAACAGTGCCATAAAGGATGTGCAGGAGAAAGCCACTTGTGCCGTTCATTCTCAAACACCAACAGGCCACATAGAGGTTGAGTCATTGTTCTATGTTAAAGAAGAATCAGACACAGAAGTGGAAGACTGGATCTAATTAATGACACCCCACATTGTTAGGAATTTTTGTTGTTTCTCAGATTCTCTTCCTCTGGTGTTCATTAGGCACCTCTCAAGGTCTAACCTGGCTCTCCTTTTTCAGGCCTCTAAATGCCCTGCATGGCTCTCATCCTAGGTGATCACATTTACTCCCAAGGCTTCCACTGGTTCATCTATGTGGCTCAATCCTGAACTACATTTTTGGCTTTTAACTCCAGATATGTATTTCCAAATGATAGCTAGAATTCACTCCATGGATGTTCCACAGACCCCTCAAATTCAATCTGATTGAAACCCAACTCATTATTTTCCCTTTATAAGAAGACAAGTTAAAAGGCCCTGGTCCAGTGTTCCTTCTCTTGGTTCCTCTTTCCTATCAGTCACTGTATTAGGCTGTTCTTGCACTGCTATAAAGAAATAGCTGAGACTGGGTAATTTATAAAGAAAAAAGGTTTAACTGGCTCACAGTACTGCAGGCTGTACAGGAAGCATGAGGCTGGCATCTGCGTGGCTTCTGAGAAAGCCTCAGGAAACTTAGAATCATGGTGGAAGGCAAAGGGGAAGCAGGCACATCACATGGCCAGAGTGGGTGCCAGAGAGAGGGGAGAGGTGTCCAATCTCACGAGGACTCACTCACTATCATGAAAACAGTACCAAGAGGATAGCACTAAACCATTCCTGAGAAATCCGCCCCCATGACCCAATCACCTCCCACCAGGATCCACCTCCAACATTGGGGATTACATTTCAACATGAGATTGGGGCAGTGACACACATCCAGACCATATCCAGTCACCCAGGGGAGAAAATTCAGTTATGGTCAAGTCCTCATTCTCCCTCCGTCATTGCCGAGGGTATTGGATTTCCTATTAGAATTCCTCCACCATTCAGGGGGGCATTGTCCTTCTAATACTTCCTACTAGAATCCTCATCCCGTTCCTCTCTCATCAGAGTTTATTACGTGTACTTCTACCGAGTCACTTATCCGTCCCCAGAGCTTCGTTGGTCCAGTCTACTCTTCCCCCCAGCTTATGGTCTTTTAGATGATTTGCATATCTTCTTAATGGTCTCCCTGTTTCCCACCTCCCACTTTTCCCATGGAGCCTGCAGGCCATCAGCTACCTCATCAAAACACAGGTTGAATTGTGTCATTCTCTCATATCATTCTGGTCTTAATAACATGCAGTAACGCCCAAGAACAACCAAAATAAATACAATATATAAGCATAGGATTTAAGTCCCAAGCCAGAAATGACAAATGATTCCATCTCAAGAATGCCAAATGATTCATGGAGAACTATGTTGAGAAAAATTTTGAGACTTCATTCAAATTCAAGAAGAAAGTTAGCAATGGGCAAAACAGGGGGAAGTGGGCATCCCTGATCTAGGCTCAATCTATTTTTTTTTTTTTTTGCTTCTTCCCACATACTCTACCAACCATTCAGCCATGAGAACTACTTATTATTACACAAATACACCATGCAATTCTATTAACCACAAAGACAGTTTATGTTTTTAATTCCTTTCTTTACTGTTAGCTTACTCTTGCCTCAACTTCCTATTAGAATCCTCATCCTGTTCCTCTACCATCAGAGTTTATTATGTGTATCTCTACTGAGCATGTATCAACCTCCCTTGTATTATTTCTATATATTTCCTCTTTTTTGTAGAGATGGGGGTCTTACGATGTTGTCCCAGGATAGTCTGGAACTCCTCCCACCTCAGCCTCCTAAAATGCTGGGATTACAGGTGTGAGCCACCATGCCAAGATGTCATTTGCATTATAAATATTATATATTATGTATCGTGTATGTGAGTGCATATTTCTGCCTCTCCCTCTAGACAATAAACTCTTGGAAGACAGTCAACATATCTTATTCATCTCTAAATCCCTAGATTCCAGCCACCAACTTAAACATAGCAAGCATTCAGGGGGGCATTTATAGAATTAATGAACTATTTAACCAATATTCGGATGGCATGTTGACATACGACTTTTCAACAACAACAAAAGTCACAGGGAATCTCTGGGAATTAGCCCCATCTCAGAAGTAAAGATTCTCTTCTAGAGATTTCCTTGTTGCCCAGCAGTCAGCAAAAGCCGTAAGACAGCAGAACTTAAACTGTGAAGTAGGTGGCAGAACTGCGAATTTAGGAGAAGATTCTCCCACTGATACAGCGGCCTAACACTGGACACTTATAAATGACTCTACAAGTACATAAAACAAGTCTTATGCTGCTTTCACCAGTCGACCTCGGAAGGCGTGACTTTCCCTGTATCACATGAGCACCCCTAAACAGAAGGAGACTCAAACCCACACTTCAGATCCACAGCCCACACTTCAAAGTTGTGTTCCTCCTGCTTCACCAGTGAGTGTTTGGTGAACTTAACTCCAAAGAAAGGAATCCACTATCATTAAAAAAATAACAGTAAATTGGAAAATCTCTGCACTGCACCATTCTGTCTATGCTTAAAGGTCTCCCGCTCAGATCCTCCAAGCAAGCCCCTAAACAACTCAACCCTATGACTAGGTGAAGATGGCTTTGGACTTTTGGGGTTTTTTTTCCCTGTGGACCTCATCTAACTTGAAAGTTGTGTTTTTTGCTTGTTTGTTGTTTGAGGTGGGGGTCTTGCTATATGAAGATGGTTTTTGAAAAGAAATTTCCAACCATCTGAATTTACCAAGCATTAACAGCTTCTCTGATTGGTCATTTATATGGGTGACCCAAAACCCTTACAATCAATTATCTCCAGTTATAGCAGCAAATTGGGAACACCATTTGTAATCTTGTAATAGCTTGAACAATTGAGAGAGAAGTCACCGGCACAAGGGCCCTTATCTTTCCTTTATAGGAAAATAACTTTTATTGCTGTTGAATGCCTAAGAGGAAAAAGAGCAATTGAAGAGAGACAGTGACAGACTCGTTAATTTCCAAAGTTGATGCCAAGTCCTGTCTTAGAAAAAGGGCATCACAGGCGCTTTGTTCTTCCAGGAAGTGTAATGCTTGGGATTGTCAATTTTGAGTAGCAAAAAAGCAAACGGTCTAGGCCAAAATCTGAGAGATCACCAAGATTTCAATGATTTGGGGGTTATCTTCCCTGTCTTTTCCCTCTTTGTCTGTTTGGTTCCTCAAACAAAGTGGGTTGGAAAAGTTCAAACTCAGTTCACAGAAGAGAACATTCTGTACTGGCACAACAGGCTGGGCTGCTCTCTGTAAAACAAGATCAACAGCATGATCTCAGCCACTGCGGCGGCAGCAGGCACTGCGCCGCTGACCCACAGCCGGGCGTTTGAATGCAGGGCTGTCAAAGGCGATCTCTGGACAGTACACTGTGAAGGTGGGGACACACGCATACACACACACGCACACAGCACGTCAGAAATGACTTTCTGCCCCTTGTAGTTCAATTGTTACTTCCTCTCCCCAGAGGGTCAAGAAAGTTGTTTGGATTTTTCTCTTTGGAGAGTAATTACAGCTGCAACATTTCCAGGGAAACAGCCCCCTGCGTGTGCACTTCAGCTCTGGCATTGATTGGGGCTTTTCAGTCTGTTTGGATGTTACTGTAATCAGATGACAGCAGTAATACCAAGTACACTGCCGCCTGGGCTTAGGGAGGGAGGCAGCCAGGGAGGAAAGACGGGATAGAGGATCAAGTTCACTGTTGCCCCAACCCCCACTCTTAGCTTTTCTATTTTCTTCTGGATCCAAAGTTTTCTCCTCCTTTGTCTAGACTTTAGCGTGCAATTCAACATATACCTAGCGAACGCTTATTTTGTGCCAGGACCTCTCCCTGGAATACTAGGGGTAGTAAGGTTGTTCTAGTCAAGTGAAATCTGCCCCTGACGCCCATCGGAAGAGGAAAGCTGTGCATGGAGACAGGTGGCGGGGCGGGAGGGGAGGCCTGCCAGAATGAAGGATGGACAGACCCGAACACAGGGGGGTGTTTTAAAGTATGACAAAGCAGACATCTGGAACAGGGCTGCTTTTCCATTGCCCTTTCGACGTTGACTTCAGCCTATTTCCAAGAGGAAGAAAATGGCAAGAATGCACAAATACCCACCCCAGGAGGGGTGGAACTGCATCTCAGCCTCATTTACTTACTTACTTATTTATTTAGAGATGTAGTTTCGCTCTTGTTGCCCAGGCTGGAGTGGAATGACACAATCTCGGCTCACTGCAACCTCCGCCTCCCAGGTTCAAGCGATTTTCCTGCCTCAGCCTCATGAGTAGCTGGGATTACAGGACCCCCGCTACCACACCCAACTAATTTTTTTTATTTTTACTAGAGATGAGGTTTCACCATGTTGGTCAAGCTAGTCTCGAACTCCTGACCTCACAATCCGCCCGCCTCAGCCTCCCAAAGTGCTGGGATTACAGGCGTGAGCCACCGTGCCTGGCCCTCAGCCTCCTTTAAAGATTTGTTTCCCTGCTGCTGTGGCAGGAGGAGATATCAGCAGGAGGTAAGCAGGGCACGAGGGGCCGCACAGACAAACAGAAAGAGGAAAATCAGGGGCCCCAGGACAGTGGCTTTCAATCCTGATTTGTTGTGTGAACTTCAGGCAAGTTCTTCAGACTTTGTGCCCATGAGTCTCTGCACTGTCAGCTATTAACTGGGGAGAGTCTACCTATTTGTAGAACTATTGTGGGATTTAAGGAAATAATATATGCTTTGGCTTGGCAGACATTAGGTATTTAACAAACAGCAGTCTTTGTTATTATTAATGTAAGTACCATTCAGAGAAAGCCGTTAACCCGGTGTCAATTAAGAATTTCCACCAGGCTGGGTACAGTGGCTTACGCATGTAATCTCAGCACTTTGGGAGGCCAAGGTGGGCAGATCACGAGGTCAGGATTTTTTTTTAAGATGGGGTTTCACCGTATTGGTCAGGCTGGTCATGAACTCGAGGTCAGGAGCTTGAGACCAGCCTGGCCAACACAGTAAAATCCCCTTTCTACTAAAAATACAAAAATTTGTCAGGCAGGATGGCATGCCCCTATAATCCCAGCTACTCGGGAGGCTGAGGCAGGAGAATCGCTTGAACCCAGGAGGCAGAGGTTGCAGTGAGCCGAGATCGCACCACTGAACTCCAGCCTGGGTGACAGAGCAAGACACCGACTCAAAAAAAAAAAAAAAAAAAAAAAAAAAAAAGAACTTGCGCCAATGTGACCTCTGAAGTGTCTTCTTGCCCACGCATTTTCACAATGTATTTACTTAGTGCCTGTCTATGGAGCACCTGTTTGTAGCACTGTGCTCCATTCCAGGCATGGCATGAGGCACTGGGGCAAAAACAGCCTTGTCCCAGAGAGGCTTCCTCACCTTTCCAGGGAGGGCAGTTTACACAGGGCAGAAACCCTGGGCGGCAGACAAACGCTTCCTCACTGCCTACCTTCTATCATGTTCAGGCTTGTTTCCTCCAGTTCCAAGACCATCTCTATGATTGTGACCAGCCATCCCGAGGAAATATTCAGAGATACTGGGGAGCAAGGATTGGTCAGGGACAGCCCTGATGTGAGACACTTCTCAGAACTGCTCTTCCAGAATGTAAACACCCTTTCTCACTTCAGGACCAGAGCTCCTGCCAAGACTTTGAAAAACAAGTTACACAAGCACCTTTCGAGAGGTTGGCCACACCACATCACAGCTGCTGCTACACGGGCGGAGGGAGGAGCTAGCCTCAAGGACTCAGTCAGGGACAATACTTCTACCCCAAACACAAAGCTCACTCTGGTTTAATGTGGGTCCAGTAGAACACAAGCCCTTGGGCCACCACACCATGGCCCAGCCTGTGGCCCAAGGAGCCAGTCACTGAGGATAATTTCACAGATCCCCTGCCGCCATCACTGACAGATCTCAGAATTCAAAGAGCCATCACCTGCCATTAGAGCCAGTGCCCAGGCCCAGGTGGGGCTTTCTTGGAACTGGTCACTGGAATATCTTTTTTTTTTTTTTGAGACGAAGTCCCACTCTGTCACCCAAGCTGGAGTGCAGTGGTGCAATCTCGGCTCACGGCAACCTCCACCTCCCAGTTCAAGCAATTCTCCTGCCTCAGCCTCCCAAGTAGCTGGGACTACCAGTATGCACCACCATGGCCGGCTATTTTTTTTGCATTCTTTAATAGAGATGAGGTTTCACTATGTTGGCCAGCTGGTCTTGAACTCCTGATCTCATGATCCACCCACCTCGGCCTCCCAAAGTGCTGGGATTACAGGCATGAGCCACCACACCCAGCTGGGACATCTTAAATTCTTTTTTTTCAGACAGGGTCTCACTCTGTCACCCAGGCTGGAGTGAAGTGGAGCAATCATGGCTCGCTGCAGCCTTGACCTCCTGGGCTCAAGTGACCCTCCTACCTCAGCCTCCCAAGTAGCTGGAACCACAGGTTCATGCCATTATATTCAGCTAATTTTTTAGTTTTTTGTAGACACGGGGTTTCATCATGTTACCCAGGCTGGCCTGGAACTCCTCGGCTCAATCAAACTTCTGGTCTTGAGGAGTTCCTGGGTTCTTTATACCTTGGTCTCCCAAAGTGCTGGGATTACAGGCCTGAGCCACCATGCCTGGCCTTAAATATTTTCTTCCCTATGGAGATCGCCTCCCTTCACTTTCCTTACCAGACCTCCCTCACTGAAGGCCCTATTTAAACTTTTGGCAGCAGAAAGCCTGTCTCAAAATCACTTTTCTCCCAATTGAAGTTGCTTGCCAAGGGCTGGGGCCAACTCCAGCCATTCGTAGATGGTATTTCTCAGGCCAGAGTGTGCCTGGGGCAGTAAATGCAAAACCTTAAGGATCTGACCTGGACCAAGCTAAATAAATCCAGGGATTGGGCAAGTAACCAAGATCTCAGAAGGAGTAAATGAAGGGAAAGAGTTCCCAAAAAATTTAGCAAGAGTTTGCACCAACCCACACACACCGGGTGGGACCAAAGACCTACAGAGTGACATTTGTTGATCACACATAATGTACCAGGTACTTTACATACATTCTCTCATTCAATCCTCACAGTAATCCTGTAGGGTAGGTGGTGATATCATCCCTATTATAGATGAAGAAACCAAGACTCAAAGAGCCTAAATAACTTGTCCAAGATCATGCGTCCATGGACATGGCAGAGCTGGGACTTGAACCCAAGTCTATCCAGGCTGAAAGCCCAGATTCCCTTTATTACACTATTCTGCCTTCCTGTATGCTAGAATCTTCTTTTTAAAAATTTTTTTCCATAATTCTGTTACAGAGAATCTTAGATTTTAATTGGAATCATCTTGTATATTATTTTGATTTTTCAGAGACTGAAATCTCAAGTTGAAGTTCTGAGACCAAGTCCCACTCTTCAGTCTCATGAAGTTTATCCCAGCTCAACATACATAATCAATCACCAATAGTTACTGAACATCCACAGATCTTCTATTATGTTCTGTAGGGGATAGAAAGGTCAGTTAAACATGTCTCCTGCCCTCAAGGAACTTACAGTCTGGATAGGACAGGTTGTGCTACAGTAACAAATAATCTCTGTATCTGAATGCCTTAACACAGCAAAGGTATATTTACTGCTCACAACACTTGCCCATTGTCAATCAGCTGGGTCCTCACCCAAAGACCCAAGCTAAAAGGCAATACACCACATATCTCAAACACTTCTAATCACCATGCCAGGGGAAGGAAAGTGTGGTCAATTGCTCACTAGCTCTTAACACTTCTTCCTCTGAAAGCTTCTTTTCTAAAGGAGCTCATGCCAATTCTGCTCATTTTTCATTGGCCAAAGCAAATCGGCCACACACAATACCAAGTTATATGCAAACCTACCACAAGTCTGGAAGTGGGGAAAACCTTGAAGAAAAACTTGGTGAAGAGCCATAACAATGACCAGTCTGAGAAGAGGAATGACCTCAAAGCCTCATCCCCCATATTCCACAACAGAGAAAGCCAAATAACTAAGTGCCCTTAGAGTGGGTGCTTTCAAGGCTTACATCCTAAGGGCTCAACAGAGATGCATGCCTGGGCTGGAGACCTTAATGAAGTATCCTGAGGAGATCTGTGTTGAGTCTTGAAGAGTGGGAAGGATTTACCTAGACCAGCAAGACCAGACAAGTTGCATTCACATTGAATTTGAATGAGGTGATGGTAACCCACCATCGATCACCCTTATAAATGACATAGATTACTCCAGGCCTGAAGGGACAACCCAAATGAACACCTCAAGGAAAGACTATGCAGTGTAGGTCTAAAGAGAAGGACCATCATAGCTGAGCAGAGGGCTGGAGTCAAGGACAAACGGCAGTTGAAGCCAAGGCATTAATAGAGAAGGTACGGAGAATCTTCGAACAGGAGAAAACCATGTTTAGAGTGGAAGTTCAGGGATTCTGACGGGTGGCTAATTCTTTTATTTCTTCCTTCATTTCACAAACATTTTTAAATATTTTGCATTAGAGATGCAAAGGTGTATCAGGCTTGATGCTTGCCCTCAAATTGCTCCAGTCTCTAGCAGAAGGAGAATACACGTGTTGGCTATTTACAATGCCCTCGTTTTTGAAGAGGGATTGATCTCAAAGAAATCTGATGAATACAACCTAAAGCTTCAAGAATGCCAGAAATGACAGAGAATGGGCGGGGTGCACTAAATTGCTAAATGAGATTGGGGTAGTGGTGAAGAATCCAGGGGTGGGAGGAGGCTGGAGCCAGTGCAGCTGGAGGAGGGTGGAGAGAGGAGGACTGGAAGAGATCTGGTAGATAAAGCAGCTGGCAGTGGGAGAAAAGGCTTTGGGAACAAATGAAGATTTTTAATGGGGATTTTTATAAAGTTTGGCCATAGGGTGTTCAGTGTAAGCCCTCCACTATTCTCCCCTGTGAGCACTTCAGTCCAATCCACATTGCTGAAATGCTTTTGGGTGGCTTGAAAGGTCACAAGAGGGCAAGTGGATTGCAATGAAGTGTTGATTATGGCTTCCAGATGGGTACAGGGTGTGAGCAGGGACTTCCCAAAGAGCCCAGTCATGTTTTGTTAAGTAGATATATGCAATCAAATTTGGACAGGGTAGAGTGGCTTATTCTGGGTATGGGAGAGTTGGTCAAGAAAAGCTTCATAAAGGAAACGAAAGATGATCTGGTGCCAGGTGTTGAAAGATCAGATGTCCCCAGCCCACTTGGATTAATGGAAAGCATTCTAATCCAGGCACCAAGAGCAGCACATGTCAAGGTAGTGGGGTGTGGAACAGCCTGGCTTGTTCAAGCAACTCCAAGCAAACCTTGATGGACAGGAAAATAAAGTCAGGAGAGGCAAGTTCAAGAATCTAACCCAATAATCAGGAGTGTGTGTTCCATCTTCAAAATAATTCATTCAGCATTTACTGACCCTCTAGTACTTTCTAACTTATACAGTGACCCAAAAATCTTTTCTTTCCATCTGGTAAAAACCTGGGAAATTCATGATTTCCTATTAGTCTATTGGTAAGGAAAGTGAGGATGCAGAGATGAACTTTTCTAAGGCTGTCCTGACTGACTTACACTTACCTCTCACATACACAGTATGACAATATTTATCTTGCTGCTAAGCACCATGTCTCCATGTGCAGTGGTGAGAATGAGTCAAGATCCTTGAGGTCCCATGTCCCAGCAGGTGAATGATTGCCTGAGACAGCAGCAAACAGGAGCAGAAATCTGGTGACTATTAAAACTCACTGATTGATTTACAGTCAACTGTCAGGTGGGAAAATTTATCTCCACTGATCATAGCCTAAAGTACCCTGTGTGTGGGGTGTGAGTGTACATGTGTGCCCACATCTGTTTTAACTATCCACCTGGGAAATCTTTCAATCGGCATTTATTTCAATAATCTCATACCGAGCTGTGGCACTTTCCTCCACAAATGCTTCCAAAGCAGTTTGTAAATTTTATGTAGCTGGGGAGTTAGTGTGGGAGGAATAGAAGGAAATAGATATTTATCAGCTTCCTAATGAGAACTGGGGACTCAGTGTACTTTTGTTGAAAAGAACAGAGATCCAAGAATGTGTATTTAATTTAGAATATGTGTGTCTTTAAATTACACAGTATTTCATTAAAATATTTTTCAGATTTTCTCCTAATCATCCATTCAAATTCTATCCAGTTTTCAAGGCCCACCCTCTAGAACCAGCTTCTAGTTGCTAAATTTTGGTCCTCTGGAGAAAAGTACTGTCACCTTGCTTTGGACATTGCATTTCTCTAAATACCCCCAGAAGACTGGCAGTAAGGGAGAGACCTTGTGTCCCTCTCAGGGACATTCTGGCTCGTTTCTCAGCAGAGGCTGAAAAGTATCCATCCAGTAGGCCAGTGAGCGCCTGTGAGGAAACTTCAGATCATCCATTTAGTCAGTCAATATTTACTAAGCAATCACTATGCTCTAGAAACTATGCCAGGGTGCTAGAGATCCAGCTAAGAGCAAAAGACATGGATCCTGGTCTCCCGGAGCCCGCAGTCTAGTAGGGAAGATGGTCATTGACGGGATAATCCCTAGGTCATTGCAAACCAAGCACCAAAATAAAGAGAAGCAAGGAAGATTCTGAGAAGATAACTAGGGTAGCTAGGTTTCCTGGCTCATGCCTTCATCCCAGCAATTTGGGAGGCCAAGGAGGGAGGATCACTTGAGCCCAGAAGTTTAAGATCAGCCTGGTCAACAAAGAGAGACTCTGTTGTTTATTAATTTATTTTTTAATTAGCCAACCAAGATGGCACATCCCTGTAGTTCCAGCTACATAAGAGGCTGAGGCAGGACGATTGAGATCAGGAGTTAAAAGCTGCATGATACACCTGACACAGTGGCCCACACCTGTGATCCCAGCACTTTGAGAGGCCAAGGCAGGCAAATCACGAGGTCAGGAATTTGAGAGCAGCCTGGACAACATGGTGAAACCCCATCTCTACTAAAAATATAAAAAATAGCTGGGTGTGGTGGCAGGCACCTATAATCCCAGCTACTCCAGAGGCTGAGGCAAGAGAATTGCTTGAACCCAGAAGGCAGAGGTTGCAGTGATCTGAGATGGCACGATTGCACTCCAACCTGAGCGACAGAGCAAGACTCCGACTCAAAAAACAAAAAGCCGCATTATAGCTGAGCTATAATCATGCTACTGCCCTCCCCACCCTGGATTACAGAGTGAGACCCTGCCTCGAAAATAATAATAGAAAAAGAGAAAAAAGTAGAACATTAGCAAGGAACATTACCTCGACAAATGGATTGGGGAAGGCTGCCTGAAAAAGCTCATCTGAAGGTTGAGCAGGAGTTATGGAGATGTGTGTGCGTTTAACAGCCTCAGTTTCCTCATATGTAAAATGACAGTATTAACAGTAACTTGTCCAAGTTTGGAGTCCCTCTAAGTAGGCCCTGAGATAAAGACTCATGGTAAGGTGATTTATAAAGAAGTGTCCCTGCTTGAATCCAGGAGGCAGAGGTTGAAGTGAGCCAAGATGGCACCACTGCCCTCTAGCCTGGGTAAGAGTGTGACTCCATCACACACACACAAAAAAAGTGACCCCAGGGGAAACTGGTAGAGAAGGTAGACAGTGGGACTAGGAAGGGAAGAAAGGCCAAGCAAGATTGACAATCAAATAATGTCCACACAGAGGCGTGCCGGAGACAGAACAGGTCACATGAGGAGCTGGGAGCATTTGTCCCACCGCACCTGGTAGTCACAGGTAAATTCACAAGCACTTCTGCTCTCTGGACTGAGAAGCAAAGCGGTTCTAGTAGCTCAACCTCCAAAACAGAGCCATGGTGCTAGCTGCTGGGTGCACAGCACAATTACAGGACTATGGCGAGGGCACATAAGGGAGTGTGAGCAGGAACACTGAGGCTCTGGTTACACAGGATACATAAGGAGGTACAGATGCAATGAAGCAATGCATGTAAGGAACACAGCACAGTGCCTGACTCATCATAAGTGCTCAGGCGATAATAGCTCTCATTGTAACATTTATTTATTGAGTACAGGTATTGATCAACTTACGACCTATGCAACTTACGACCATTCAACTTTACGACCACAATCGCTAGCCACAACTGCTCAGCGTCTGGCAGCGCAAATGTTGCCCAGCTGGGCATACGACAGTGCGGAACAGCTTCCAGCAGCACTACCATCTCCGTGTGCATATAGCCTACTCAACTTACGACCAAATCGTGTTACAACCGGTCTCTCAGAACCAATCGTGGTCGTAAGTCAAGCACTAGCTGTATGTATCGATGCAGCCTGACACAGGCTCTGCCCTGCACAGTTATCTCTGCCTATTCAAATCCTTCAGGAAACCCACTCTTTCACCCGCCACTCCCCGCCAGGCCTCCCGAGACAAATGCACATATAAATATAGCAATATATATTTATATTTCCCAGGATTGTCACATTTTGCTGAGCTCATAACAGAACTGAACAAATAGCCCTGTCATCCTCTGTAATATATGCTATCATTCACCAGTGCTTCATCTCTCCCTGTCCTCCTGGGCTCCTGGAGCTCAGAAATTCATGTGCTCGGCTGCTGCTTCAATATGATCTGTACTAACCTGATGTAATTCTCAGGTCTTCATTTCCTGTGCAAGTTGATAGAATTTTTAGACTGGAGGGGCTTCCTAGATGTGCTCACCTTGCTGAGCAATTGAACAATGGTTTGCTACTTCAAAAATCCGCATTTTACAATTTATATATATATATATATATATATATATATATATATATATATAGTCTGCATTTTAAATAAAAAGGAACTATGATACCTACAACAAGGATAAATCTCAAAAACCAAAAGAGCTGACACAAAAGAACGTTCATGGTATGATTCCGTTTATTGCAAATTCTAGAACAGGAAAAATTAATCTATGGCGACAGAATGTAGGTCAGGGGCGCCTAGGGCTGGGTTAGGGGCAACTGCAAAAGGTACCAAAGAACTTTTGGAAGTTGGAAATGTCCTCATCTTGGCTGTGGAGTTGTTTATGGTGGTGTATACATTGGTCAATATTCATAAAACCGTATGCTTGAAACAGGTGCACTCATTGTACATAAATTAGACCTCAGTAAAGTTGATTTTAAAATTAAACAAATAGGCATGTTATTCCCTGACCAAGAAATCAGAAGTAGATCCAAGACTAGCCATAGGAAATGGCACAGACCAGACACACAAAAGCCTTTGTACTGTTCCCTATCCCCAGCCCGTTCTTTAATTTGAAAAGAAGTTGGTCTTTATCATGTGTACTAGTGGAGGAACACAATGGTAAGGAGAATCTAAAAAGAGAATAATGCACAAGTCATTTACATCTGGCGGCCCTGAAATGTGTTTTGTTGCTTTATGGAATTTGAACAGAGATGTGCCTGCTTGACATACCAAAAAACCACTTCGAATGAAATAACAAAGTTTCCTATAAAGACCTGAATTACTGGTATCTGGGAAGCACTTTGTTGATCTTGGCTAACTTCGCTTCTTCCTTCTCCTTTTTCCAAGCAGGAAATGTAATGATTCGCCTAGTCCCAAAGCTTCCTGCAAGCAGGCTCTCCAGTTTGGTGCCTCCACCTACATTAGATTGGATGCCTCTGCATTAACGTGCAGCGTACAGAGGAAGTTGAGATGCTCAAGCCATTGTAAAGAGGCTTAAAAAAGGTTTTCTTGCAAGTTTCTAGAATAATCTACTTGCAGATAATTGAGAACAGATTCTACAAGAAATAGTGTCTTGTATCTAGCATGCATTTTAGCTGGCTCTGGCTCTGGGAAGGCTCCCCTGGCATACCACACTCCCCTCTCCCTGCTTCAAGCCCTGTCACTTCTGAGATTGGGTTGGCTGCTTGCTATTTGCACCCCACCTCCCACCCCCAACACCCTGGACTTTGTCCTTCATGACATTTACCACGTGGAAGGCAAATGCCTGTTTACTAATCTGTGTCCCAGACCAGACGGAGCGCTCTCTGAAAGCAGGGTTGGCTGAGGTCACTGTTATATCCCCAGCTGCTAGAACAGTGCCAGGCTCATAGTAGGTGCTTAATAAATACTTATTGAGTTATTATTCTGAACACATAACAGAGTTTATTTAAGGTTCTGAGAAACAACTGCACAAACAGGAAAACTTTGGCGCTTCCAAAGGGAACTCCACCCAAGCCGAGCTGCAGCAGGAAATACCAAAAAGTAAGTATCTCGCACAAAAATCACCGTGTGTGTGTGTGTTTCAAGGCAATTCTCATGAGCTAATCTCCAAGAAGCTGTGGAATAGTCTGGAAAATCCAAGGCTTTAGGTTCTCCAAGGCAGATGACAGTCTCCAAGTAAGAGTGGAGGGAAGGGAGGAAAAGCTTCTTGCTTTCACTCTGGAGCTCTGGGAGATCACTGAGATTGGAGTCAACAGGCCAGGCCAGGAAGTTTAGACTCTTGGAACCTCTGTAAATGACCATACTAGTATCTTCTCACATCTTACAGTCCTGTCTGTAAGTTCTTAAGGGTGACACAAATTTCAGCTGCCTAGATTATCAGAAACATCAATAACAAGCTGGGCATGTGGTATGTGCCTGTGGTTCCAGCTACTCCAGAGGCTGGGCAGGAGGATCACTTGAGCCCAGGAGTTCGAGGCTGCAGTGAGCTATGATGGCGCCAATGCACACAGCCTAAGCAACAGAATAAGACCCTGTCTCAAAACAAGGCAAAAAACAGGCTAGGCACAATGGCTCACACCTGTAATCCCAGGAGTGATTACTTGAGGTCAGGAATTCAAGACCAGCCTGGCCAACATGGTGAAACCCCATATCTATTAAATTAAAAAAAATAAAAAAAAATAGCTGGGTGTGGTAGTGGCACCTGTAATCCCAGGTACTTGGGAGGCTGAGGCATAAGAATAGCTTGAACCTGGGAGGCAGAGGTTGCAGTGAGCCGAGATCACGCCACTGCACTCCAGCCTAGGCAATAGAGCAAGTCTCTGTCTAAAAAAAGTGACCTTGTGAAATTCACAGATCCCTGTGTCCTATACCTGTCAAATAACTTACCTAGAATTTCGATAATAAATCATGCCAATACTTGAATACTTGGGGAAAGGCATAAAAGTTTCAGATCCTCAACATCCTGATGAAAATTCAGCTTGCAAACACCACTGTGATATCACCAGTTATGCACTCATTAAGTTATTCATTCAGGAAAGGAGTAAGAACTTTGAGGTCTGATTTGAACCCTGGCTTTGCTTTTTACTAGGAATATACCTAGTCAATAGGGATAACCTTAGTCAAATGGCATGTCTCTTTCTCTGTAAATTGCAGGTTACAATAATTCCTACCTTGGAAATTTGCTGTGAACACTAAATGAGTACTTGTACTTAATAATAATAGACAGGTGCAATGGTTCACACCTATAAATCCAGCACTTTGGGAGGCCGAGGTAGGCAGATCACCTGAGGTCAGAAGTTTGAGACCAGCCTGGCCGACATAGTGAAATCCTGTCTCTACTAAAAATACAAAAAAAATAACCAAAAGTAGTGGTGGGCACCTATAATCCCAGCTATTGAGGAGGCTGAGGCAGGAGAATGGCTTGAACTCAGGTTGCAGTGAGCTGAGATCACACCATTGCACTCTAACTTGGTCAAAAAGAGCGAAAATCGGTCTCAACTATATATAAATAATAATGGTGGGAATAACTGTTGCTCAGAGCCTAATGCATGCACCAGAGACCAAGAGCCATTTTGCCTTCCCCTCGGGAGTGCACATCCACTCATGGCAGGAGCTGGGGCAGAGCTCCCTGCTTTCACTGGGCACTTCACACTCGAAGAACATGCTTTCCAGCCTTAAGGCCTTCTGTGGATGTCACTGCCCTCCTGCTCATGTGCCACATGTAGACATTTAAGGGAATCTAATACAAAGCAAGTTTTGCAAAGTGCTGTGTTTCTAGCCACACAATGACAGGCCCACGAGACACAGCCCTGTGACTGGTTTTGGAGGGAGAGAAAAAGCTTTTATAAGGAGAAACCAGAAGAAAGAAAGGAAGAAAGGACGAAAGGACAAAAGAAAGAAAGAAAGAAGAGAGAGAGAAGCAAAGAGAGAGAAAGCAAGAGAGAGAGAAGGAGAGAAAGAGAGTAAGAGAGAAAGAGAGAGGGAGGGAGGGAGGAACAAGACAAGGGACCAAGGTAAATACTTAAGAAACACAATGTAAGTTGGATCTTTCTATCACAGGATTGTGGTGAGCACAAAATCTTCTCTATACATGTCCTGCCCAACCACAATTTAAGCACAGTGTTTTGTAAATAATGGGTGCCAACACAGTCAATACACATCACTGCCTTCCCTGGGACAGGCAAGGTGAGAACCAAACAGGAGTTATATAGAGTCCTCCCCTGAAGGAATTTGTCTGGTTAATTCTTGATGACTTAAGTAGAAAGTTTTAGAGATCAGTTCTAGTTTATCAAAATTCCATAGTACTTTATCTGTCCCATTCTTAGGGAGCAGCTTCTGTAAAGTTCACATCTGACGTCCCTTGCCAGAGATGTCAGGTAATAGTGAAGGGCTCACTCCTGTGGCCCTCGTAGCACCCAGTTGAGTGCCAAGCACACAGTGCACACTCAGTATAGATTGTGCACTCTGATGAGTGTACATCTACAAAACTAAGAGGAACTGATGCAACACATACCCCACCTGTACTTAACATGCAGTGAATCTCAGGCAGAGGAAGGATGGTGGTACTCCAGGCCACACAGCCAGCACTGTGACCAGAAATGGACCCTGGTCCTTAACTTCTTGCTTTCCATATACTCTTTCCAAAAAAAAATTAGATTGCAAGTTGGAAGAGGGATTTGATTCAAAGAACTAACCTTGAGGACAGCAGAAATGTGAAAACAGTCCCATCCTTGTCGTTTCTGACAAGGTTGGGATTTTTTCTTTTCTTTTTTTTTTTTTTGAGACAGGGTCTTGCTGTATTGCCCAGGCTTGAGTGTGGTGGCATAATCATACCTTGCAGCAGCCTGAACCTCCTGGGCTCAAGCAATCCTCCTGCCTCATTCAGCTTCCTGAGTAGCTGGGACTATAAGTGTACACAACACACCTAGCTAATTTTTGTATTTTTTTGTAGAGACGGGGTCACACTATGTTGCCCAGGCTGGTCTTGAACTTCAGGTCTCAAACAATCCTCCCACCTTGGCCTCCCAAAGTGCTGGGATTATAGTGCGAGCCACCATGCCCAGCCTCTGCCTGCTCTTTCTGCTCTTTGCTACTGCAGCCTCCTTCCCCATCCATGGTGTCAGTCAAGTGGAGGATGCTAGGAGAAAGGTGCGCAGCTGCTGCAGCAAAACGGCAACAGCAAAGGATAAGCTTCCGTAGAGGGAAGGGAACAGCAGCTGTCAGGGAGCGTTTGGCAGTCCTAGAGGCAGGCACATGAAGAAAATGGGATTTGTCCGGTGCAAACTGCGTAACGGCCGAGCCAAGGAAACAGGAGTCTGCTTCTCCCTGGCCTATTCAGCCAGATCAGCCCCCACTCCTACTGAAGCACAAGACCTCAGCTGTTGAGATTTGAAGAAGTCCCTTCTCCACCCAGCTTTGGAACGCATTGAGACAGTCACAAGAGTCAGGCAGATGGAGATGCAACACCACCCGTATTACTCATAAAGGCTGGGTGGGGAAATGGGCCGTAGGTGTACAGCGAAAGTGAGCTTTCTAATACCGAATCCCAGAATCAGGCAGACTCACCCACCCAGTCACAGGCAGCTCTGGAGGCTTGCAGGCCCCCAGCAGAGGCAGAGGTAAGTGGTGCTGGAGCAGAGCAGGATAGGGGCTCTCTGCTGGCTGGCCAGGCCCAAGAGAGGGAGGAATTGAGCCACACAACTCACTTCCCTCTCCAAAACTCATCATTCTATTAAGTCACCCATCTTCTCCTGGGAAGGGTGAGTCAAAGGATATGGAAAATCCAGAAATATTGCTGTAATAGAAGGCCCTGATACATGGAAGCCACATCATGAGTGGTGAGCGACCCCTCCCTCAACATCAGTCAAGACAAACCAAGCTACATGTGACAGCAGAGATTGTCTGAAAGGGTGAGGAAATAATGCTCTCTACCAGGCACAGTGGTTCATGCCTGGAATCCCAGAACTTTGGGAGGCTGAGATGGGAGGATGGCTTGAGTCCAGGAGTTCAAGACCAGCCTGGGCAATGTGGCAAGACTCCATCTCTGTAATATGCAGATAATAAAGGAAAACATGACCAGGCATGGTGGCTCACGCCTGAAATCCCAACACTTTGGGAGGCCAAGGCAGGCAGATCACTTCAGGTCAGGAGTTGAAGACCAGCCTAGCTAAACATGGTGAAACTCTGTCGCTG
>NW_016107470.1:2721215-2726786 GCF_001604975.1 Cebus imitator | reverse complement strand
CAGACAGTCAACGTGGATGAGAACTAATCGCTGATTGTCAAATATATCAAATAAACTTAAAAAAATTGAAAAAAAAAAAAAGAGAAAGAAAAAAATAAAATGATGCTTTTCTTCCCTGCTCTTCTTCCTCTTCCCACAGCCCGTGCTCCTGACTTTGTGGTGCTCACTGTCTTTACAGCTGCCCCCTGTAGTTTGGGTCATGGCACTCTTGCATGAGGGAAAGGAGTAACAGCTAGACCAGTGGTTTTTACTTCAATGACAGTTGAAGCAGCACATTTCACAAGGTAGAGAATGAAGAAGTGATACAGGAGGGGGGCAGGGAAGTCCTGGGAGGAAAAGGGTGGGGTCCCTGGTGAGGGATCCACCCTCGGGTTTGTGCCCACAGACCTAGGTGAGGACAGGCACTCCTGTTTCGGCACCCAAATGTTGCATTTTCCGAGACCACCCTGGCCTGCCATGCCCCCATCCAGTACCTATAAAAACCCCAAGAACCCACATGGCCAGAGACACAAGCAGCTGGACATCAAGAGGAGCACACTGGCAGACGCTAGCAGGCCATCCACCAGCAGAACAACATGGAAGCCGAGGGGAATTTGGCCAGGGTGCTTGGAGTAAAGTTACTCCACTGAGCGGCCAACTCCAGGGGAAAACCACCTTCCCGCTCTGTCCCCCTTCTGGCTCCCCACCCATCTGCTGAGAGCTACTTCCGCCATTGAATAAAACCTTGCACTCATTCTCCAAGCCCACATGTGATCTGATTTTTCTGGTACACTAAGGCAACAACCCCAGGACGAAAAGCCCTCTGTCCTTGCAACAGGGCAGAGGGTCTAATTGAGTTGGTTAACACAAGCTGTCTACAGACGGCAAAACTAAAAGAGCACACTGTAACACACACCCACTGGGGCTTCAGGAGCTGTAAACATTCACCTAGATGCTGCCATGTGGTCGGAGCCCCACAACCTGCCCCCCTAGAGGTTTGAGCAGAGGGGCACTGAAGAAGCAAGTCGCACCCCCATTGCATGCCTTGTGAAAGGTACAAGGGAACATTACCCATTTCAGAAGGAGGAGCAGGTCAGATTGGCATGCTGCTTAAAGAATACTTCGTCCTAACCTATTCCCTGCCTTCCCGAAAAATGCCAAACACAAGCAAAAATAATCTAAAACCATTTCATACTGCTGTTCAGAGCCAGAGGGGAACTCTGGTATAATATCAAACATATTTCATGCTCTTAAAACCCTTGGAATAATTTCTTGTTACAGGAATGCCTTTTGCTATTCATAACAAGTCCCTTTGGTTCACACCTGAGTTTATGCTAATGAGGTGACTGAGGGTGGGGCCCCTAGACAGCCTCAGGATGAGGGCTATCAACAGAAAGACCAAGTGATTAGAGGGCTGGAACTCCACCCACAGACCTCTGGGAAAGAGAGGAGAGGAAGCTGGAGGTCAAGTTCTATAAAACCTGTTGGACAACAAGATTTGACCAGCTTTAGGACTGTGGAGCTTGCAGAGGTAGTTGGAGGGTGGTGACTGAGGGCATGGAAGCTCCATGCTCCTTCTTACATACCTATGTTACTCCTCCATCTGGATGTTAACCTGTATCTTTTGTAATATCTGTTTTTTTTTTTTTTTTTTTTGTTTTTTTTTTTTTTTTTATTTTTTTTTTTTTTTTTTTGTTTAGAGACAGAGTCTCACTTAATCACCCAGACTGGAGCGCAATGGTGTGATCTCGGCTTACTGCAACCTCTGCCTCCCTGGTTCAAGTGATTCTCCTGCCTCAGCCTCCAGAGTAGCTGGGATTACAGGCGCTACCACGTCCGCCCAATTTTTGTTTGTATTTTTAGTAGAGACGGGTTTCACCTTTTTGGCCAGGCTGGTCTTAAATTCCTGACTTCAGATGATCCTCCCGCCTTGGCCTCCCAAAGTGCTATGATTATAGGCATGAACCACCTCACCTGGCTTGTAATATCCTTTATAATAAAGTGATAAATGAGTTTTCCTCAGTTTTGTAAGCCATCCTAGCAAATTAAATAAACTCAAGGAGGGGTGGTGAGAACCATGATTTACATAGTCAGCAGTTCAGAAGTATAGGTGATGGCCAGGCCTGGTGGCTTATGCCTATAATCCCAGCCCTTTGGGAGGCCAAGGCGGGAGGATCACTTGAGCCCAGGAGTTCAAGACCAGCCTGGGCAACATGGCAAAATCCCATCTCTACAAAAATTACAAAACTTAGCTGGGCATGGTGGCAGTTGCCTGTAGTCCCAGCTATTCGGGAGCCTGATATGGTAAGATCACTTGAGCCCAGGAGTTCAAGGCTACAGTGAGCCATGATTGCACCACTCACTGTACTCTTCGTCTAGGCTACAGAATGAGAAAAAAAAAAAAAAAAAAGGCAGAAGCAGTATAGGTGACCATTTGGGATTGTGAGGTGGGAAGATGTCTTGTGGGACTGAGCTCTTCCTCTGTGGCTAATAGAACTGAATTAGAGGATGCCCAACAGGGCTATGCTGGAGTGTTGCTTGGTGTGTGGGGAACTCCTCACCCCATCCCCACACAAACATCTCATCATGAAAGCATGCAGTGTTGAGTGAGAGCAGAGAGAGGAAAAAAAGTTTGTTTTTCCCTCCAAGGAATCAAATGAGTCAACCCGAGGGCACACTTCACGATTTCAAAGGCTCAATCTTCCCCTGTAATCTTCACTTGTGCATTCATTCTATAAACATTTTCATGGAGCACCTACAAAGTAGGAGGCCCTATACTAGGTGCTGGGGACACAAGGCAGCCTTCATGAAATTTTTGTCAACCCATGAGTCAAACAGAATCTACTGAGCATTTATTATGTACCCCACCGAGCCAGGTGCTCTGTGAACCCCTCTGAGGCTTGCCCTCTCTATCCTGCTGACTGCAACGGTGAAGCACCTGAAAGCCTGGTTTCCTTTACTTTGAGGAGAGATTTCTTCACAGATTGCTTGGGGGTGGCAGGCAGTTTAGGAAAACAAAATACATGGCCGATTCCAGAAATTAAATGATGTGTCTCTCATGGAAGATTGCATAAATTCTGAAGAAGGGTTGGTGGGTATTACCCTTAAATAGGTAAAACCATTCTAAAAAATAACACCTCAGTGGCTTTAAAAATGTTAAAGGGGTGAGACTCTGCAGCCTGCTCTTTATGGGGGCGCAACTGCTGACCCCACCATGGCTCTTAGAGATAGATCTGTACATTTTTAGATACCATAGAAAGATTTCTTTCTGCCTGAGCTTCTTCAGAGCATTGTACATTTTGATAAAATTGTAAAACAACACAGCAGGCAAAAAAATGAAAGCTTTTTCCCCTCCTTTAGTCTCAATATAACTGTGTATGAAGGGCGGAGAGCCAAGTTCACGTTCAGAAACTCAGGTGCTATTCATAGCTCCCTAATAACCAAAACTTTTCTGGCCATCTCCTCATCCATTCATTTTGTTATCTCCAAACCTCAAAAGCCTAAGGGTAGGCACATAGTAGGTGTTTAGTGAGGGCTTATTGAATGATAAATCAACGCACGGATGGCTAAATGAATGAAATATCCAGAGATAAGTCCATAGTAGATCCAACTTCCCATAAGCACAGAGTAACTTTTGGAGTGGACATCAGAAACTCTTATTTATACCCCACTGGAGATTGAAAACAGAGACGTTCTTGTGTGCTGACCCTTAATGGGAATAAATTGAAGAGGGAAATACAATGGATTCATTCAAAAAGATTGCTGAACCCAAGACACAGAGAACTGGAGAAATGTGCAATTCAATCTCTCTAGCACCCACCCTCAGGTCAGAAATTAACTGTTAAGTTGGGTGAAGCAGTGTATGAGGCAGGAGTTCTGCCTGGGCAACACTGTGAGACCCTAACTCTAAAAGAAAAATTAAAAATATATATAATTACTTCAGCTTCATTACAAATATTCATTAGGCTTTTACTATGTGCCAGGAGCTATGTCCACCAAGGTGAATAAGACCACACACTCCTATTCCTCCAGCTTACATCCCATCATCTTGCCTCTGATCAACTGCTCATTCCTGCTTTCCTTTTACTGTCTATGAATTTAGAGTCCTTAGTCCAACATTATGCTAGCCACTCCCTTGCAAATGTCTTCAACTCCCTTGCCCTCTCTCCCCTGTTTCGCACACCCAGCAAACCTTTGCTTATGAATGACACCTGAGACCCACCTCCTCATGCCAGCTCGACATTGCTGGGGAAAGTCACACAATTGTGTCAATTGATGTCATTTATAATACATGTCCTTCTCTCAGTTATTTTATTTCAGTAAATGGCACCATGACCCACCCAAATATTTAAGCCAGAATCACTCTTACCTCATACCCCATGTTCAAACCATCACCAAGGTATTGATACCATGTCCAACATAAATCTGAGGTCTACCGCTTCTCTCCATCCTCATTTGCCACCACCTTGCCCAGGTCTTTAACACCTGTCCCCTCTACCACTGAAATGTTCTCTGAATTAGTCTGCTAGTTTGTTCACTGAAAGAATGAAAGAGAAGTATTAACTTCTAAACTGGATCACATTTACAGCAGACATAGTCTGCCATATATCTTTACCTTTACCACTTCGGTGTTCACTGACCTGACTTCCAACACCAGAACCCATATTTCTTTGCCAGAGGATTTTCTCTGGTAAAGAAGCTGTTTTGCAAGCAATAGGGAAAGGACTCCATCTTTAATAAATGGTGTTGAGAAAACTGGCTAGCAATGTGGAGAAAGCAGAAACTGGAAACCTACCTGTCACCTTACACTAAAGTTAACTCCAGATGGATTAAAGATTTAAACATAAAACCTAACACCATAAAAACACTAGAAGAAAACGTAGGCAAAACCATCCAGGACACAGGCATAGGCAAGGACTTCATGACTAAAACACCAAAAGCATTGGCAATAAAAGCCAAGATAGACAAATGGGATCTAATTAAAATTCAGAGCTTCTGTGCAGCAAAAGAAACCATCAGTAGAGCGAACTGGCAACCAACAGAATGGGAAAAAATGTTTGCAATCTACCCATCTGACAAAGGGCTAATAGCCAGAATCTACAAAGAACTAAAACAGATATACAAGAAAAAAACAACCCCATTCAAAAGTGGATGAAGGATATGAACAGACACTTTTCAAAAGACAACATATATGAGGCCAACAAACATAGAAAAAATGCTCATCATCACCGGTCATTAGAGAAATGCAAATCAAAACCACATTGAGATACCATCTCACGCCAGTTAGAACAGTGATCATTAAAAAATCTGGAGACAACAGATGCTAGAGAGGATGTGGAGAAATAGGAACACTGTTACACAGTTGGTGGGAGTGTAAATTAGTTCAATCACTGTGGAAGACATTGTGGTGATTTCTCAAGGATCTAGAAATAGAAATTCCATTTGACCCAGCAATCCCATTACTGGGCATATACCCAAAGAACTATAAATCGTTCTGCTATAAAGACACATGCACTCGTATGTTCATCGCAGCCCTGTATACAATAGCAAAGACCTGGAACCAACCCAAATGCCCATCAATGATAGACTGGA
>NW_016107470.1:2711593-2720910 GCF_001604975.1 Cebus imitator | reverse complement strand
AAAAAAAAAAAAAAAAAAAGCAGCAGCTGTTTTGTCCACCACTTGGCAGCAGGCTAGAAGTACCTGCTTGTGCCTCACAAGACATCTCTTGTCTCCCAACAGACCTCAAGCAATGGCTTACAGGACTGGGTGTATAAATACTCCAGTGCTGGTACAGTTGCAGTGGCTTACACCTGTAATCCCAACACTTTAGGAGGCTGAGGTGGGAGGACCACTTCAGGCCAGGAATTTGAAATTTGCCTGGGAAACATAGCGAGACTGTCTCTGCAAAAAAAAAAAAAAAAAAAAAAAATTAGCAAGGTCCTAGCTACTAGAGAGACTAAGATAGAAGGATCACTTGAGCCTAGGAGTTCCAGGCTGAGGTTAGCTATGATTGTGCCACCGCACTGTAGTGGGCAACAGTGCCAACCCCTGTCTCTAAAATAACCAAAGTAATAAATAATAAATAAGTAACTAAATATCAGCTGGGTGCAGAGGCTCATGCCTGTAATCCCAGCACTTCAGGAGGTCGAGGCGAGCAGTTCGTGACCAGCCTGGCCAATGTGGGAAAACCCCATTACTACTAAAAATACAAACTTGAGCTGGGCAGGGTGGCATGTGCCTGTAACCCCAGCTACTCAGGATGTTGAGGCACGAGAATCACTTGGACCCAGGAGGCAGAGGTTACGGTGAGCCGAGATTGTGCCACTGCACTCCAGCCTGGGCAGCAGAGTAAAACTGTGTCTCAATAAATAAATAAATATCCCAGTTCTCTCAAACTCAAGTGGGATAACTTGAGGGGTATGATCTAAAGTGGCTCCCAGAGCTCTTCAGAGGGATTGAGCTTCGGTTGTCCCCAGTGACATTGTGATTTATAATTCATCCTTTGTTGGATTTCTTCCCTCTCCTGTCTCAATTTCCTACTCTTCTGTTGATGCTTCCTTATAACACCTCCCCAGTAGATCACTTTGACTTGGTCTTCTTCCAGGAGAAACCAGACAAAGCCAATGTCTCTTTCTACAATCCTTTTACCATAGCCATATAATTGCCTTTAGGATAAAATTCAAAATTATCAGCTTTTCTCCAGAAGGTCCTATATGATACTCCTACATTCCTGTTTTAACTCCCTTCCCCACAACACTGGTTTCATACTGCCTCCTTTATTTTTTCCCCCAAGGCAGGGTCTCGCTCTGGCACTCAGGCTTGAGTGCAATGACATGATCATAAGTCACTACAGCCTCAGCCTCCCGGGCTCAATGAATCCTCCCAATTCAGCCTCCCCAGCAGCTGGGACTACCAGGTGAGCACCACCATGCCTGTCTAGCTTTTTTGTTTTTGTATGTAGAGATAGGGTTTCAACATGTTGCCCAGGCTGTTCTCGAATTCCTAAGCTCAAGTGGTCCTCCCGCCTTAGCCTCCCAAAGTGCTGGGATTACATGTGTAAACCACTACATTTGGCCTGCCTCCTTTCAATTCTTTGGATATTCTCAGCCCTCTGTCACCTCAGGGCCTTTGCACACCCCATTCCCTGGGCCTGGATCACCCTTGCCCAGCTCTTTACATGCTGGATTGGCTCTCTTTCTCCAAGTCTCAGTTCAAATGTCCATTCTAGACAAAATTAGTAAAGGCCTTCCTTTATTAATTCATCTAGGTTTTCCTATTATTCTCTCCCTTTATTGCCTTCATGGCACTTACTACAGCTTGTAACCCTGTTTGTGAGTTTGCTTAATTAAGGTCTGTCTCCCGACCAGACTGGAAGCTCCAAGAAAACAGAAATCCTAGCCGTCTTAACAAGGACATAGCAGAGGGCCTATCATATTGGAAGCCATCAACGCCAATTTTATTTTTAAGATCAAACAAAGACATGGTTCTTAACCTCAAAGGGTTCACAGTATAATGGAAAAAGCTTATTTACAAATATGTAATTTCCATGAAGAGAAACTGCCATGGACAGAAGGTACTAATGGATCACAAAGCTCACTGTGTCAGAAAAGAAATGACATCTCATTTGAATGAGTACCTAAGTCCCTTGAGGTACTATGAATCCCCAAAACCTGAGACGGATCTAAGTCAATTTAGGAAGTTAAGGACGCATACCAGTGACACAGCCTAAGGCGGTCCTGACGTGTGCCCAAGGTGGTTGGGGCACAGCTTGGTTGCCTTCTGCCATGACTGTAAGCTCCCTGAGGCCTCCCCAAAAGCCAATGTTGCCATGGTTCCCATACAGCTTGCAGAGCTGTGAGCCAATAAACCTCATTTCTTTATAAATTACCCAGTCTCAAGTATTTATAGCAGTCTGAAAACAGACTAATACAATGCAGAGTTTCTTTAAAATGAGCTTTACCACACAAACCATAACTACTCTCTCACCCACATTCATGTAAGTGCCCAGAAGCATAACACTCTGTTGTCCTACAATGCCCACTCCATTACAGATATTCAGACCATGTTCCTGCTTTGGCATAAGTAAAAAGTTACCATATAGTCCCATCTTTTCTGCCCCTCTAGCCCCAGTGTGGGGCTAGTGCTAATGATTATTATGACCAGTATGTCAACTGATCACAACTTCACAGAACTGTATACTCAAAGACTCATAGGATTACCAAGAGCCTAATGAGATTTGTCTGATTATAAATTTGATAAAGGTAAAAAGTATATACCCAACTTGAGGGGAAACCCTTATTACTTTTTCCCTCTCCTACTCAAGAAAGTTAACAGAGGGAAGCATCCACTTAGGTCCTTCCTTTTTAACTGCATCATAACAGTTCTTTTTTTTGTTTTTTTTTTTTTTGTTTGTTTGTTTTTAATGGAGTTTTGCTCTTGTTGCCCAGGCTGGAGTGCAATGGCATGATCTTGGCTCACTGCAACCTCTGCCTCCTGGGTTCAAGCGATTCTCCTGCCTCAGCCTTCCAAGTAGCTGGGACTACAGGCATGAGCCACCAGGCCTGGCTAATTTTTTGTATTTTTAGTAAGAAGGGGTTTCACTGTGTTAGCCAGGATGGTCTCAATCTCCTGACCTTCTGATCATTAGGCCACCTTAGCCTCCCAAAGTGCTGAGATTATAGGTGTGAGCCACTACACCTGACCCATAATAAAAATTTTCAACACAGAGAAGTAGACAGAGCTGGACACAGTGACTCACATCTGTATTCCCAACATTTTGGGAGGCTGGGGCGGGAGGTTCCTTTGAGCCCAGGAGTTTGAGACCAGCCTGGGCAACATGGTCAAGACTTCATCTCTGAAAAAAAAAAAAAAAAAAAGTAGCCAAAATGGTGATGTACACCTGTGGTTCCAGCTACTCAGTAGGCTGAGGTGGAAGGATTGCTTCAGCCAGAGAGGTTGCTGTTGCAGTGAGCCATGATCCCACCACTGCACTCCAACCTGGGCAACAAAGCAAGACCCTGTCTCAAAGAGGAGAGAGAATAATATCACGAACCCATCACTCCTGCATCCATCACTTATCTTCAACAATCATCAAGGCCAATTTTATTTCGTCTCTAACCTCCCTTCCTGCCCCCATACACTTAACTTCTACCTGGACACTTTGGGATTTTTCTTTTTTAATTTCAGGTTATCACAGATATCATATCATTTCATCTATAAATACCTCATCTATAATACATAGCTCTTAAAAATAATTTTTTACCATTACTACAATGTCATGCTACATCTAAATTTTTTAAATCCCTTAATGTCATCATATATCCCTGTGTATTTATTTCCCTACGTAAACCAAAAATAAAATTCTAAGGCCCAGTCCAAGCATCCAAATGGACCCCTCCTCCTAGCAAAAGGCATTTCAAAGTTAATCCGAAAAACTAGTTCAGGTCACAATGGAAGAGGGGGTCAGATATATCTCATTATATTCTCCAGCATTAACATCAAAACAGAGCTTAAGTCTGAAAAGACACATTTACAGTCTATTCTCTCTGAAGCCTGCTACTTGGAGGCTTCAGTGGCAGGATAAACCCTCAGTTTTCACAATTCTTTATTGTTACCCAGGTATTTCTTTCCATTGACAAGAACTCTTTCAACCAATTGCCAATTAGAAAATTCTAAAATCTAGGCTGAGCATGGTGGCTCACACCTGTAATCCCAGCACTTTGGAGGCCCAGGTGGGAGGATCACTTGAAGTCAGGAGTTCAAGACCAGCCTGGCCAACATGGTGAAACCCCATCTCTACTAAAAATACAAAAAAAAAAAAAAAAAGAGCCAGGTGTGGTGGCACATGCCTGTGACCCTAACTACTCAGGAGGCTGGGGTGGGAGGACTGCTTGAACTCGAAAGGCAGGGGTTGCAGTCAGCCAAAATCACAATACTGCACTCCAGCCTAGGCAACAAAAACTCCATCTCAAAAATAAACTAATAAATAAATAAAATCTACTTATGACCTGGAAGCCCCCCTACTTACAGTTGTTCTGCCCTTCCAGATCAAACCAATATAAATCTTCACATGTATTGATGGATGGTGTTTCCCTAAATGCATAAAAGCTGTCTGTACCCCGACCATCATGGGCACATGTCCACAGGACCTCCCGAATCTGTGTCATGGGCGTATCCTTAGTTTTGGCCAAATAAACTTTGTAAATTAACTGAGACCTGTCTCAGATACTTCTGGGTTCACACCTAATTGTTTCATGTTTTGTTTGTTTGTTTTACAGTTGGCTTCTTCAAATCAGGATCCAAACAATGTCTACACATGCATTTGGTTGATAAGTCTCTTAAATCTGTTTTAATTTATGACTTTTGCTTCCATCTCCTGTGGGTCCCCACCCACCACACCCTGTACCAGGATTACACTTTGAGACAATCTTTCCAAGCCTTGTGAACACACTGTTTTCCAATTTCAATTAATGATTCATCTCTCCTGCTAAACAAATAACAACATAATGGACCACCTTCTTTTTTTTTAATTTTAAATTTTTTTTTTTTTTTTTTTTTTTTTTTTTTTTTTACCCAGGCTGGAGTGCAATGGCGCGATCTCGGCTCACCGCAACCTCCGCCTCCTGAGCTCAGGTGATCCACCTGCCTCGGCCTCCCAAAATGCTGGGATTACAGGCGTGAGCCACCACACCCGGCTCTTTTTTTTTTTTTTTTTGCTGAGAGAGGGTCTCACTGTGTTGCCCAGGCTGGTTTTGAACTCATGGCCTCAAGCCATCCTCTCTCCTTGGCCTCCCAAAGCACTGGGATTATAGTGCTTTGGGGATTATAGGCATGAGCCAATGTGCCTGGCCTAGACCCCCTTTTTTAAGATATAACTTTAAGAGATATGCTTGGATTTAGATCCCTTTTAAAGTATTAACACTTATCAACAAAAGATAGTCTGATTACACCTTATACTGGAGGATATAGGAGTCAATTTCACACAACAGTTGCTATAACACTTTTTTAAAACTCTACTATCAGGGGATGTTTCACAAAAGTCAATAAATATTTTGCTCCATTGACAACACCTTTGCCATAGCTTTTAAATAATTAATATGAAGTGGGAAAATATTTCAGAGGCAATACATATCAGTGACATCCTAGTGATGGTACCCCTTCTCCCTAGACCTCCTTAAGTTTACTTTTATATTTTTCTCTCTATGAAGTGGCGTAAAACTAATAGCTTCACAGGAAAAATCTCACTGAGACCTCTTGGCAAGTTTCCCCCAAGCTGAATCGCATCTGTGGAGAACTGGTGTGAAGTGAAAGCACAGGGAGTAACAGATATCTGTGAATTTATTTGGGTCAACTTGATGCTATTAACTGCAGGCTTTGACGGAAATGCTGTCAAACCCTCCTCCCTAGTCTGGCTTCCTTGCTTAGGACCCAGGAGGAGGCACATTCTCAAGGTCTGTTTACTCTTCAAACCTGGTTCCCCTGGGCTTGCACCTCACCCCTGCACTTAACACCTGAACAGGCAAAGTTTTGCACTGTAAATTTGGAGGTGTGAATCTCATTATTGCTTTTCCTATGGTGCACGCCTAGGATTTGTCCAGCGCTAGAACAGGCAAGAGTACAAAGCAGCCTTGATGGCACCTTTTCACGGCTTGAGACAATTAGCAAGGGATTCCAAGCTGGCCTGGAAGTCCTGGCTGCCAGAAAGTCCCAGGAGCAACAGTTGGAATCAAAATAATAAAAACAACTGCAGAGTAATTTGCGAAAATGCCAAGTACAGCACAAACACGCTGACCCTCGTAAACCTTGACATGAACTTGGAGAGGTGGGGCCCAGCGTGCCTTCAGGATGGCAGAGGTGGGAGGCTGCTACCTTCGTGCCAATTCTCCGGCCTTTCCAAATCTTCTTAACACCTTATTCCATCTTCCAACCAAATTCTCCTACACTGCTCATGCTACCTGACCAGACGTCTGGGTCATCAAGGCAGAAAACCAAGAATGATCCTTGGCCACATGCAGCGGTTCATCTAAGCAGGCCCTCTCTCCACATAACTCCTTTCTCCCATGAGTGAAAGTGTTACATGTATAAGGTATGGCCAGACCCTGCGATTCTAGCTGCCTGTTAAAAACAGCAGCTTTAAAAAGAGGGCTTGCTAAATAGCTCTTCAAGCCTCTAATGACTCCCAGAACTTAATAAGTCAATGTTAAACTTCTAGGCTCAACAATTCATCCTTTTCTCTTTCCTCCCATTAAATGGTTCAGAATGTATGCACCACTACTGAAAAAAAGCAAATATTTCTCTTAAGATAAACGGACTTTCTGTAAGCTCACAGCTGTATAAGCTACAAAAAGTTACAGAAGTGATTAATTGATAAACCACCACAGCTTAGTTTATACAGACACAACTGAGGCTAAGGACAGCTCAAATCACATTTTGTTACTACTGTATATATTGAACTAAAGACTGTTTTAGGATTCCTACACTTGACCAGATTAGGAAGGTGAGGATAAAATAATCTGAACTGGAAAGGGGTAAATAAAGGAAGATTTGATTTCATATACATTTGCAATTTTTTAACTTTATTTTATTATTATTATTACTTGAGACAGAGTCTCGCTCTGTCGCCCAGGCTGGGGTGCAATGGCATGATATTGGTTCACTACAACCTCTGCCTCCCAGGTTCGTGATTCTTCTGCCTCAGCCTCCTGAGTAGCAGGGATTACAGGCACATGCTACCATACCCAGCTAACTTTTGTACTTTTGTAGAGATGGAGTTTCACCATGTTGGCCAGGCTGGTCTTGAACTCCTGACCTCAGATGATCCACCTGCCTCAACCTCCCAAAGTGGTGAGATTAAAGGCATATGTCACCACACCCGGCTAATTTTTGTATTATTGTAGAGACGGGGTTTCACCATGTCCGCCAGGCTGGTCTTGAACTCCTGACCTCAAGTGATCTGCCTGCCTTGACCTCCCAAAGTGCTGATTGTATAGACGTGCGCCACCACGCCCAGTTAATTTTTGTATTTTTAATAGAGACGGGCTTTCACCATGTTGGCCAGGCTCGTTCCAAACTCCTGACCTCAAGTGATTCACCCAATTCGGACTCCCAAAGTGCTGGGATTACAGGAGTAAGTGAGCCGCCTACACTTTCAATTTTCTTTTCCTTAATCCTCATTGGGTGCTGGTCATGGTGACGCAAACCTGTAATCCCAGCATGTTAGGAGGCTGAGGCAGGTGGATCACTTGAGGTCAGGAGTTCGAGACTAGCCTGGTCAACATGGCGAAACCCCATCTCTACTAAAAATACAAAATTTTGCCAGGTGTGGTGGCACATGTCTGTAGTCCCAGCTACTCAGGTGGCTAAGGCAGGATAATTGCTTGAATCTAGGAGGCAGAGGTTACAGTGAGCTAAAATCATGCCACTGCAGTTCAGCCTGGGCAACAGAGTACGACTCCATTTATTTTTAAAATAAATAAATAAATAATCCTCTCTGTAATTCTCCTGGGAGCAGGTCAGGGGACAGGACAAAAAGGTAGTGACCAATAAGTGACATACAAGGGGCTTCCAGGGGATGCTGGCAATGTTCCCCATTTCTGAACTGGGAAGATTTTTGTTTGTTGTATAGAGTCAAGGTCTCACTGTGTTGCCCAGGGTGGTCTTGAACTCCTGGGCTCAGGTGATCCTCCTGCCTCAGCCTCCTAAAGTGCTGTGATTACAAGCATGACCCTCCGCATCCAGCCAAGGATCATTCTTGGTTTTCTGCCTCAGATAAGCTCCAGGAGTACCACTTTCCCCCTTTCCCTGACCTTCCCCAAGTCTGCCTCAGTTGAGCTGGGATGGGATGTAGCTATCTGCTATAAAAGTCATATAATTCACAGGTTCTCAGGATTTGGGAAAAAAATGATAATAAAAGTCATATGGGATAACTTCTGAGCAGGTGGTTTAGGAACACACTTTAAGATACAGTGAGTTCTTAGAGGCCTCCATAAGAAACACTTAAAAATAAACTTCAAAATACATTTATTTATTACCACTAAACTGAACACTTAAAAATGGTAAAGATAGTAAATTATATATGTATATTTTACTTCAATAAAAATACATTAAACAATTTAAAACTGTTATGTGAAAAAAATAATAAACTATATTCTAAATGTATTTGGGCGTTATAAAAGCAGATAGCTGGATTCCACCTCAGCCCAACTGAGGCAGACCTGGGGGAGGGGAAGAAAAGGAGAAACTGGTATTTCTCTAGCTTATCTGACGCAGAAACCCAAGAATGGACCTTGGCCAAATATAATGGCTCATGCCTGTAATCCCAGCACTCTGAGAGCTGAGGCAGAAGAATCACTTCAGTTCAAGAGTTTAAGACCAGCCTGGGCAATAAAGCAAGATCCCATCTTTACAAAACTAAAATGTAATAATAAAAAAAAAAAAAACTAGCCTGGGATGTGGATGCATGCCTGTAATCCCAGCTACTTGGGAGGTTGAAGCAGGAGGATCCCCTGAGCCCAGAAGGTCAGAGCTGCAGTGAGCTATGATATTGCCACCTCACTTCAGCCAGGGCAACAGAGTGAGATGAGACCATACAGCTCACTGCCCACATCCAGACAGACATCAGATCCATCCCATGGCCCATAGCCACTGCCTTTCTTTCTTGATCTCCTAATATTTGTCCTGGTCTTATTCTTATCCTCTGCCTACTTGCCCTGCATATGGTTTCCAGGATAATATTTCAAAAACACAAACATGACTATTTAATAAAGAGCCCCCTTGGCCGGGCGCGGTGGCTCAAGCCTGTAATCCCAGCACTTTGGGAGGCCGAGGCGGGTGGATCACGAGGTCAAGGGATCGAGACCATCCTGGTCAACATGGTGAAACCCCGTGTCTACTAAAAATACAAAAAAATTAGCTGGGCATGGTGGCGCGTGCCTGTAATCCCAGCTACTCAGGAG
>NW_016107470.1:2682984-2711408 GCF_001604975.1 Cebus imitator | reverse complement strand
TCACACCAAAATACACGCAATTAAGCCCAGCTCCTTAGCAAGGTCTACAGCCCTGACTCTCTACCTTCCTCTCCCTGAGTGCACTCATCATCCCCACATCTCCAGCCTGCTTTCTGGTTCTCAAACACATCATGCTTTTCTGCAATTTTTTGCCTTTGCTAATTTTGTCTCCTCTGCCTGGAAGTCCCATCCACTCCCTTCTTCTCCTGCAGAGTTCCACTCAAATGTCAGGCTAAGGCCACATCAAACGTCGCCTCATCTGCCTTCCTTTCCTGCTGGAAGTTCCTTTCCTTTTTGTCAAAACTAGAATGAATCTAATGAATATATTATGTCTGTTTTTATGAAGAATTTTTCTACTAGATTATCATCCCTCAAGAAATGGATCATACCCTGTTCTCTATGAATTTCTGAAGCCTGACATAGTTTCTGATGCATATTAGGTGCTCAGTAAACATTTCCTCCACTGAATTCGATCAACTCTAACAAAAGAAAACCAATAAAATTTATTACTTGGGCTGCGCACCGTGGCTTAAGCCTATAATCCCAGCACTTTGGAAGGCTGAGGTGGGTGAATCACGTGAGGTCAAGAGTTCAAGACCAGCCTGGCCAACATGGCAAAACCGCATCTCTACTAAAAATATAAAAACTAGCCAGGCATGGTGTTGTGCACCTGTAATCCCAGCTACTTGGCAGGCTAAGGCAGGAGAATCGCTTGAACTCAGGAGGTGGAGGTTGCAGTGAGCCGAGATAGTGCCATTGTACTCCAGCCTGGGTGACCAAGAGAGACTCTGTCTCAAAAAATAAAATAAAATAAAATCTATCACTTGGCTCTTCAGCCTTGGGCTCTCTTACCTAAACTGTTTCCTTTCAGTTCCCTTCCAATCATGGTGAATACTTGGTCATTTCTGGCCTACAAAAATGATGCTGCAGAGACCGTCTTTCTTTGCGAAGCCTCCTCTCACTGGCCAGGCTTGAGCCTGAGCAGCCAACACGGGCGCCAGCAACTATAATTAACACGCTTCTCCTGCAAACAGTGGCCATGACCCAGCGGCAAGGTGAGCACAGTAACTGGAAAGTGCTCCGTCCTTGCCAGTTGTTAGAGCCTTCTTCTGTCACCTTCTGAAGCACCAGGCGGCAGATGGAATTACCCTCACCCAGAGCAGAGATGTCTTGTAGGATACTTAACTCTCTCCAAGCCAAACCACCTTTTCTTGCAAACCTCACCTTCTTGGAGGCTGCTTTTCCAGCATGAGATGTAGAGAATCATCTTGGAGTGACTTGAACTCTATGGGCAATCACACTGACTCAAGTGGCTGGGCACACCTTGGAAAGGCCCATGGCTGAAAACAGGCTTGGGCAGACTAGCACTAGGTCCATAGAAAGCATTTCAAAAAATTAAGACGATGAGCAGCCTTTCGAATTACAGCATGTTCACATTGAAAAGGACATTTATTTTTATTTTATTTATTTATTTTTTTTTTGAGACGGAGTTTCACTCATGTTACCCAGGCTGGAGTGCAATGGCGCGATCTCGGCTCACCGCAACCTCCGCCTCCTGGGTTCAGGCAATTCTCCTGCCTCAGCCTCCTGAGTAGCTGGGATTACAGGCATGCGCCACCATGCCCAGCTAATTTTTTGTATTTTTAGTAGAGACGGGGTTTCACCATGTTGACCAGGATGGTCTCGATCTCTTGACCTCGTGATCCACCCGCCTCGGCCTCCCAAAGTGCTGGGATTACAGGCTTGAGCCACCGCGCCCAGCCGAAAAGGACATTTAATAAATGTTTAGTATCATAGAAGCAATTTAGAGATCAAGTTCACACCCTCATTTTACAGATGAGGAAACTGAGACCAAGGAAGGGTGGGGGAGTGACTTGCCCAAGGTCACCCAGCTATCTGGCACTGAGCCTCATTCTATTCAGCACTCTTTCCAGCTTCCACACTTAAGCTCGGGGACTCACTGGCAACCTCCAGGGTTTCCCAACACTTCT
Organism: Cebus imitator; assembly: GCF_001604975.1. Taxonomy (NCBI): domain Eukaryota; kingdom Metazoa; phylum Chordata; class Mammalia; order Primates; family Cebidae; genus Cebus; species Cebus imitator. The sequence continues at coordinate 2,709,417 of NW_016107470.1, read as the reverse complement.
GCCCAGTCCATCGTTCATCTACTCACTTGTCTTTAAGACAGCTGCACTTCTGGTCCCATGGCCTGTTTATTTAAACTGCACATTGGACCACTCAGCAAATGCATACGATGTCACCTCTCCTGCACACTTGGAAGCTTCCACTTAAGCCATGGTTTCTATACCTGAACCATACCATGCAAAGTGATTTTTAAAATTACAGAATACTGGCCCTCATGTTAGCATTTTCCACTTCAGTAGATCTGGGATAGGGCTCAAACATGTATATATTTTTTAAACTCCTTCACAAAGTCTCCTGTGAATCAAAATTAGAGGCCCACTAGACCAGCTGCCCTTTTCAGGTCCTTCCTGACCTAGATATCTATGCTTCTACAAACTATGGAATCCCCCACCTCAGATTCACTGATATTCCATTATTTCTTTTTTTTAAAAAAAGAAAAGGGTAATACCAGCCAGGCACAGTGGCTCATGCCTGTAATCCCAGCACTTTGAGAGGCCAAGGTGTGTAGATCACAAGGTCAGGAGTTCAAGGCCAGCATGGCCAACATAGTGAAATTCCTTCTCTACTAAAAATACAAAAATTAGCTGGACATGGTGGTGTATGCCTGTAATCCCAGCCACTTGGGAAGCTGAGGAAGGAGAATCACCTGAACCGGGGAGGCAGAGGTTGCAGTGAGCGGAGATCGCACCACTGCACTCCAGCCTGGGCAATAGAGTGAGACTTCATTTCAAAAAAAAAAAAAAAGAAAGGACAAAATCAAAAGTATGAGTTTGTTATACAAACTTGAAGCAAGAAAATGCGCATCTAGAGAGAACATGAAATTTGCTCAAGGTCACCGACAGACTGCCTCCATCAGCAGTAGGCATTTTAACTCAAAGACCACGAGGTGAAGCTGTCCTATAGAATAAGCGGCAAAAAAAGACCTGTGACCCTGAATGACTCAGCCACTGCCCTGCAAGGTGAAAGTCAACTAATGTCTGTGCACCATCTCTCCATCCATGACATGACAGCGATAATGTTTGCCTCCATTTCAGGCAACAGAGATGCTTATAAAACACTGAAAGGATAAAAGTGTTATGAGAAGACACAACTGCCTTTTTAAAATAACTCAGATGTCATATTCCCCCTTAAGTGGCCACATTGTGTAAAATTTCCATTTAGATCCAGCATGGTCATATGAAATGTGAGAACACTGACATCTTAAACCCCTGTTCGTATAACTTAGACTGGATGGCTAACCTCACTCAGTATGGCTACTTTTATAATTTATAAAATCAGCCTACCACCAAGATACAACTTTCTTACATCACTAGATTCTCTTAGTCTCCAGCAAATTCAAAATCCTTTATAAACTTTGCAAAAAGGGAGGTGCCTCCATGAGAAAAATCATCAACTTTTCAATTGCCAACACTGGACCCTTGGGGCTGAAAACTGAAGGGCTGGCTGAGGATCCTTGCTTAGTGACCCAAAGAATGTTCCTGGAATCGTCATACACCCCTAAAAAACCTTTATTTTAGCTTCGTACATCATCTTGTCCCAAACCTCATCGATTTATGGGCAAACAAACAGTACTGCTCAGTAGGATGCCTTAGGTAGGATCGAAAGCTCAAGAAAGCCTTGAATACAATTCCACTGAGCACTATGAGATTTTAATGGCTGCCATCTCCTGGGACTGTAGCTCCTACAAGGCTAAGGCTGTTTTCCAGCTGATCATGTTCCTTCATCTCCATGCATATAAAGCTCATATTCAGATTTTCCCACTGGTTTTCAGAATGGGAAGCTCTCACTGATCTTCACTTGCATGCAGTGAGAAGCCACAGAGACTGCAGTATAGCAAACAGAGACATCAGAAAAACAGGGAGCACTGGGACAAAGCAGAGAGAAAGTGGGCACACAAGTTTAACAAGCTCGTGGGAAAATACCAGAGACGCAATGGCAAAAACAGAGAAGGAGAGAGGAGGAAAATAAAGGAGATTAAGATATCTATTTTCAAGATAGATGGTAAGTACAAGAATTACGTCTCAATTCCAGGTTGTTTTGAGCTAAGGCAGCAGAAATAGAGGTAAAGTGTGACAGGTGACAGCTGCAAGGAAGAGAAAAGTCATGTCATCCCATGGACTGACTGTACCAAGGCAGTGCTGGGACCAAGAAAGCTACAGCTGTCCAGGCCTGGGTGAGTTCAGGCTGACCTGGCAGACTGAAATCACACAGCAGTGTGACTCAGGAGGCACCTGACATTCTGGTTTCAAGCCCACAGGGAATACTGGGCCACAGGCTGTCCTAGGCCAGTCTTGGGGAAGGACAGGGAACTCCCAGTGGGCAAAATATAAATGAGGTTTTTTCCCCCCACAAAATGGACTAGAAACTTCAGGAGATCCCTATTCTGCTTAACCTACTATGTGAACTCCAAACGAAGGCTTCCTAGAACAGCCATGTAGAACAAGTCTGAGAGTAGTGAAGCCAATGTGCCTGTGCTCTCTGGAGAGCCTCAGAGTCTCCGGGAGGAAGTGGAGGCTGGTGCCCACTTGTCCTAGGCAGCTTGGGCTACTGTAAGACATTACATAGACTGGGTGACTTGAAAAATGGAAATTTATTGCTCATGGTTCTGAAGGTTGAAAGTCCAAGATCAAGGTGCCACCAACTAATTCTGTTCTCAAGAGGAACCTCATTGTGGTTTGCACACAGCAATACCCCCACATGGCTGAGAAAGAGATCATCCCTCTCACCGCTCTTCTTATAAAGGCACTAATCCCATTCATGAGGGCTCCACCCTCATGGCCTAGTCATCTCCCAGAGGCGCCTCCTTCAAATATCATCACGCTAAGGATTAGGGATTCAACATATGAACAGGAGCCAATGGAACTGATGACTGAACAAACATTCAGTCCATAGCATCACTAGTATTTTTCTCTTTTGCCTTATGACAAAAAATGTCAACCTACAAAAAGGTATAACATAAACCAGAATTTCCACCATGCAGATTTAACAGAAGTTAGTATTTTGCCCTATTACCTTTGCATCTTTATTCTCAGTGTTACATCTACACTTGAACCTTATCTGGACTTTTCCCTGATACTCTTTCCTTTGAAGTAGCCACAGTCATGAAATTTGTGCTTATCCTTTAAATGTCTCTTTTTAAACTTTTACTACATATCTATGTATCCATGTAAACAGTATTTGCTATCGCTTGGAGGTATTTTTTAAATTTGCATAAAAGGTAATACACATGATCCTGAAACTTGTTTTAAATCCAAACATTTTTGAAATTCATCCATATTGCTACATGTAGGTATTTACAGACAGGCTCTTGCTCTGTCATTCAGGCTGGAGTGCAGTGGCGTGATCATAGTTCACTGTATCCTTGAACACCTGGACTCAGACAACCCTCTTGCCTCGGCCTCCCAAAGTGCTGGGATTGCAGGCATGAGCCACCGTGCCTGGCCCATTCATTTAATTGTGGTATGTTCTTTCTTTGAATAGCCCTTGGTTTATTCATTCTTCTTTTGACAGACTTTTGGTTTTCATTTTTGCTGATACAATACTGCAATGAAATCCTCATGAGAGTTTCTCTAGGGCATATGCTTGGTGATAGAGTATATACATATTTACCTTGCACAAAACTACCAAATTTTTCCTATAATGTCTCTCCCAATTTATATTCATTACCAATGTGTCAGGTTCACTTTTCCCCTACACTCTCATTAATATTGTTGACTTTTAATTTTCATTAATATGAAGAGTGTGACATCTCATTTTTATTTTATTTTGCATTTCTATGATGACTGGTAAGACTGAGCATCTTTGGATATTTTTTCCTCTTCAGCTCGGCCTCTTCTGGGAATTGCCTATTTGTAATCTTTTCTCACTTTTCCTTTCTTTGTTTTCGGTTAGTAAGTTGTTTCTCAATTATTAGCAAGAGTTCTTTGTATTCTTTGCATACTCTGGATGCTAACCCTTTGTTAATTGTGTATAATGCACAGTATTTTCCCAACAGGTAATTGGTATAGTAACACTGTTTTGGGTATCTTTTATCATTCAGAAGGGTTTTTTTTTCTTAATATAGTCAAGTGTATCAACTTTTCATTTATGATGGTAATTTTTGTGTTTTGTATAGAAATTCTTCCCTATCCTGAATGATAGTCTCCTATAATTCATTTTGGACTTTTCCTTTTCACAATTAGAGCTTTAATTATTCTAAAATATTTTTGTGTATGATAGATTATAGACATGTATTTTAATTTTTTGTTATATAGCTGTCCAGTTACCACAGCAACATTTATTGAATAGTCCATCATTTTCCCTACTGATTTGTAATGTCTCTTCTAACATATGCCACATTTCATGTATGTTTGGGAGCCTTTACGGGCTCTATTCTTTTCCACTAGTTTTTCTGTTTCATCATTCTGCCAGTATCACGCTGTTTTTGATTAAATGGCTATCTAATGAGTCTTGATATCTGCCAAAGCAAGACTCCTCCCCTTCCCCTCCCATTTTCTATTTTTTTTTTTTTCCAGAATTTTCTTAGCTTATTCTTAGCCTCTTCATCTTCCAAATTAATTTTTGTGTTAGCCTGTGAATTTCGATGAAATTTCTGTTTGGGATTGTGTTAGTTTAGGGGTTGATCAGAAACACAGAACCACTGTGAGTGACATAGAGTAAGGGATTTAGTATAAGGCTGAGACCTCAGACAACTGTGGGAGGGAGTTAGACATTTTATGCAAGGTCATTGGTTCTGTGCCTGGTATCAGACCTCAAGTCACCAGGGCCAGCAGTAGAGAAAGAAGATGAATGGGAAAGAACAGGAATAATGAGGAAGCTGTAAGGGCAAACTCATGTCTGTCTGTCATTGTCCTCAACCTTCATGACGACCAGCAGGACACACCAGCACCCTTCCTCATGGAGCTGCCACACAAAGCCGGACCAGCTGCTGTTTCATGAGCTGCAAGAGGGCCTGGCCCTATACTGACCTTCAGAGCATAAAAATGGGTATGACTTCACCTTCACCTTCCAATCCCCACAGACATTTTTTCTGATGGCTCACCTTAACCCACAACCATTCAATGAAGGGATGTCTAGGTAACAAAAATTCCTACTTAGCTAAGCTGACACTGTTCAAAGTTATCTCAGAGATTTTATTTAGAATGGCTTACGTGTATACATGAATTTAGACCACTTGACAGCTTTAAAATATTGGCTCATTTCATCTGTAAAATTAGTTTATGTTTTCTTTTGCTCAGATCCTTGAAATGTTTTATACATTTTTCCAGAACATTCTTACACATATTTTGAAACTTAAGAACTTGATAATTTTTTTTAAGATGGGTTTCACTATGTTGCCCAGCCTGATCTCAAACTCCTGGGGTCAAGGGTTTCTCCTCCATTAGCCTCCCAAGTAGCTGAGGTTACACGTGTACACCACCACACCCCGCTCAGCACCTTAAAATTTTTGTTTGATACTTTGAATGGGACTTTTAAAATTATTGTCTTAGTCCATTTTGTGCTGTTATAACAAAACACATAAGACTAGGGAAGTCTCTCCGAACCTATTCTCATCCAAGGGATTGCCCAAAAGAAGAAGAAAAAAATACCTAAGACTGGGTAATTTATAAAGAAGTTTCTTTGTCACATAATTCTGGTGACTAGGCAATCCAGAATTTGGTAGCCCATCTGGTGAGGGCCTCATATGCTTCAACTCATGGCAGAAGGCAGAAGAAGCAGCGGACATGTGCAAAAAAACCAAACATGAGAGGCAACAACCTGATCCCAAATAACCAGACCAGTCCCCAAAGATGGCATTAATCTATCTATGCCGGATCCACCCCAATTACTTTAACACTTCCCATTAGGCCCTACCTCCCAACACTGCTGCATCAAAACTCAAATTTCTCTTGCATGTTAGGATCGAGACATTAAAAACAAAATTCAAATTTCAACATGAGTTTTGGCAAAAACAAACTACATCCAAACTATAGCAATTATGTAATCTACGTGATTTATAGCAGAGTTTGATTTCTGTCAGTCTTTTGAAAGTGTACCTACTAGTATCCGTAACTATTATTAGGTATAACTGTGTGCTTGGATTTTTCTATTGAGACAATCCTATCATGTACAATGTTGAAAATGTTGTGGCCAGGTATGGTGACTCACGCCTGTGATCCCAGAACTTTGGGAGACCAAGGTAGGTGAATCACATGAGGCCAGGAGTTCAAGACCAGCCTGGTCAACATGGTGAATGCTGTCTTTACTAAAAATACAAAAATTAGCAAAGCATGGTAGTGCACATCTGTAATCCCAGCTATTCAGAAGGCTGAGGCATGAGAATCGCTTGAACCAGGGAGGCAGAGGTTACAGTGAGCCAAGACTGCACCACCGTACTCCAGCCTGGGCTATAGAATAGAACTCTGTCTCAGAAAAAATAAAACAACAAAGAAGGAAAGAAAATTTTGTTTTTCAGTCCTATGCCTTTTTGTTTTTTCTTATTTCACTGTATTAGCTAGAACTTCCTCTACAATCATTTTTGTTGTTTTTTGGTTTTTTTTGGACAGGGTCACCCAGGCTGGAGTGCAGTGGCAAGTTATAATAGCTCACTGTCAACCTCCTGAGCTGAAGCTGAGCTCTCCCATCTCAGCCTCCCTCAATACCTGGGATTACAGGCATGCATCACCACGCCCAGCTAATTTTTTTGTATTATTAGTAGAGATGAGGTTTCACCATGTTGGCCAGGCTAGTCTCGAACTTTTGACCTCAGGTTACACACCCGCCTTGGCCTCACAAAGTGCTGGGATTACAGGCGTAAGCCACCACACCCTGGCCTTTTTTTGTTTGAGACAGAGTCTCAGTCTATCACCCAGGCTGGAGTACAGTGACACAGTCTTGGCTCACTGCAACCTCTGCCTCCAGGGTTCAAGCAATTCTCCTGTCTCAGCCTCCCAAGTAGCTAGATTTACAGGCATGTGCCATCTCATCCAGCTAATTTTTGTATTTTTTGTAGAGACGGAGTTTCACCATGTTGGCCAGGCTGGACTCGACTCCTGACCTCAAGTAATCAACCTACCTTGGCCTCCCAAAGTGCTGGGATTACAGGTGTGAGCCATTGCACCCAGCCTAAGGTCATTTTTAGATTGCTTTACTATTTTCATGTCACTTGCAAGGAATTAATTTCTCCATTATTGATTTTGTTTCCTCTTTCTTTAGTTTTTGTTTTCTTCTTGTGCAGAAATGTTTGGTTTGCAGGTTTATTTTATATGGGAGGTTTTTGTTGCTCTCTCACCATTCCTGGTCTAACAGTCTTGCAATTACCTCCAACCCAGACCTAGAGGATCCCCAAACTACAATTGGGTTTTATAATTGAGAGCTCAGGAAAGATGTCCTAGGAGAATATTGGTGATGGGGCTTGGTTTAAGTCCTGGCCAAGAGGATCTGTCTGCTTCCACCCACAGCACTACCGTGCCTTATATAACCTAGGGAGTGGTCAGTTTCATTTCTTTTTCACCCTCCTTTCAAAGATGTATGAAGGAGTAGACAGTACCTCTTTCCAGGCCCTGGTTTTAAGCAGTGAACACATTTTTCATTTTGTTTGATTTTGTTTTTAGAGACAGGGTCTTGCTATGTTGTCCAGGCTGGTGTGCAGTGGCTATTCACTAGCATAGTCATAGCCCACTGCAGCCTCAAACTCCTGGCTTGAAGCAATCTTCCTACCTCAGGCTGGCAAGGAGACTGGTTTTGGTCACCTGCCTGGCAGGACACTTAGGGCCCCATTTCAAGGAAGAGTTGATTAACTGCTTCTGCTTGATTTTGGGCCCAAGGCCAAGCTGACCTATTGCTTCTTACTCACTATTTGTCTTTCTGCTCCATTTCTGATTGACAAATTTTTATCTTATTTTTTAAAATATAAACAGGGTCTCGCTATATTGCTCAGGCTGGTCTCAAACTCCTGGGTTCAAGCAGTCGTCCCACCTTGGCCTGCCAAAGTGCTGCAGATTACAGGCATGAGCCACTGCTCCCAGCCTTATCTTATTTTTTAGCATGGCTGGGTCTGTTTTTTCGTTTTATAATTTGCCTATTATTGGAATCGTTGAAGCAAAAATAGTGATTGGAGCATAAATTTATAATACGGTCTTGACAGAAGTCTCCTGCTAATTCCTGTGTCAGGCCTCAAGATGCCGATGTCTTTGTCTACACGAAAATTTTAACATTCAAGGATGGGGCAGAGATATACCAGAAGTTGATTCAAAACCTGTGTTTTGTAGGGCTGCAATATTCAATGTTGGCCCACATGTCCTCCGTAAGTGGGGAACATTGGTTCAGCTTTGCCACTAATTATGTGCCTAACCACAGGAAGTGGTGGTGACCAGTTAGCATCACAGGGTTGACCCAGTGACCCACTGCTTAATAATCCCTTTGTCTGGTAGAATCACCCTTCCCTGTGGTTTCCAGTTAAAGAAGGAGGAACAGAACTGTTGGTAAGTAATTACATGTTTAAAATGTTAAAACAACATTTCAAATGCTGATTTACCTTTCAACTCACAAGGATATGCATCCCAAATTAGGAACATGTGGTAATGTGGCAGCAATGGGGTGGGGGCTACATGAAAAGCCACGAGATAAATACTATCCACCAAGTCTTCCTGAGGTGACAAATTTACAATCAAATTATGGTGAGAAAAAATATTTTTATATTAAAACAAACACAGATAAGATAGTTTTAATATTAAAGCCATGTGAATTTTTAAAATAAAGCACTCTTTAGAGAAATGAGAAAAAATAAATCACTATTTTCCTTTGAGTTCAGCCCTCAGAATCTCACAGGTTCGTTCTTCTGGACTCTTACGATGTTGAAACGTTAGAGAGGAATCATCATAAATGAAAGAGTTGATACGGTGGCTTACACCTGTAATCCCAGCATTTTGGGAGGCTGAAGTGAGCAGAACACTTGAGCCCAAGAGTTCCAGACCAGCCTGGATAACATAGTGAGACACTGTTTCTACAAAAGTTTAAAAATCAACAGGACATGCCAGCACTCACCTGTAGTCCCAGATACTTGGGAGGCTGAGGAAGGAGAATCTCTTGAGCAAAGAGGTGGAGGCTACAATGAGCCATGAATGCACCACTGCACTCCAGCCTGGAAGACAAATTGAATAACCAATAAAATAAATAATTTTTTATTCCCCATTCATTTACTCACTTTGGTTTCTGTTTTCCTACTTCACACCCAAAGGGGCTGGGAATTAAAGTATAAGTTAGTGATTGTGAGTTTTGTTTTTGTTTTTTGTTTTCTGGGTTTTTTTTTTGAGACACAGTCTCACTCTGTTGCCTAGGCTGGAGTGCAGTGGCACAATCTCAGCTCACTACAACCTCCAACTCCCAGGTTCAAGTGATTCTTGTGCCTCAGCCTCCCAAGTAGCTGGGATTACAGATTTCACCATGTTGGCCAGGCTGATATCAAACTTCTGACCTTAAGTTAATTGCTTGAACCCAGGAGGTGCCAGCTGCAGTGAGCAGAGATCATGCCACTGCATTCTAGCCTGGGCAACGGAGTGAGCCTCTGTATCAAAAAAACAAAAAAATTTCAGATTATCTGAAAACACTGGGCTAAGCAGGAAGTACACCTCATAGTTGAATATTCTACCCAAAAGTACACCAACCAACAGACAATGGTTTCTTTCCTTTCATTCATACTTACAAAGTATTTGACCAGTCCCAAGCCTATAATCACAAATGACCATCGTATTCTCCAAACTGAAAGTACGAAACATACACCTGACAATGGAACAGAACTTTTGACATTAAGACTTCCCTAGAAAATACCCTATATACGTTCATGGGAATTACGCCACTGAAAAAGTCCAAAGATTAAAGAGTAGACAGTATACGGCCTTCTGCAAAGTGACAATTCAGGAAAATAAGGCCTCAGATCATCTTATCACTACATCTGGCATATACTGAATGAACAATAAAGGATAGCTAGAATGTTTCCATACTCTGTTCTCTGTACTAGGCTGCTCCTATTTATTTATTTAAAGATAAGAGTTTTGCTCTGTCTCCCAGGCTGGAATGCAATGGCACAATCTTGGCTCACTGCAACTTCTGTCACCAGGTTCAAGTGATCCTCCTGCTTCAGCCTCCCAAGTAGCTGGGATTACAGGTGCGTGCCAGCACACCTGGCTAATTTTTGTGTTTTTAGCAGAAACGGGATTTCACCATGTTGGCCAGGCTGGTTTCAAACTCCTGACCTCAGATGATCCACCCGCCTCGGCCTCCTTGTATTCCATCATCGCCACCGTTACATGCTTCCTAGAGCTCTCAGCCTTCTCTAATAGAACAAGGCTTCCTACTGACAGGGGGCCCTACTGAGCATTCATTCATTTACCAACTCATTCATCTTTTTTTTGTTTTGTTATTCCTAGCCTGTTAATGTTTCATGAATTTATTCAACTTTCTTCTATATTTTCTCTTACATGTTAGCAATTTTTCACCATAATAGCTCTTCAAAAGTTATGTCACTTCGTGATTTTCTTGCCCTTTTTGTTTCTCTCTTTTTATTTTAGTGTAACAGTCTTTTTACTCAAATACTCATTATATAAACAATGAACAAGTAATAATGATTCTTCCTTGGGATTTCAAGCAAAAACCCACTTTTTTTTTGACAATAGTTTATTTTAGAAAATACTATTTTGAACAAATTTAAATTGTGAGTCATGTTAGGTTAAACTCAAGATGTTTGTTGTGTGTACATATGCCCAATCAGAGGAGGGAGAGGCAGCAGCATCCGTGGCTCTTTGATCTGCTGGGAACAGGCACTGTTTCCATCCATATACTTCAGAGTATGCACACCTTTAGCTTTTTTTTTCCTCACTCAAAATGACTTGGTTCCAATGAAGCCTTTAGCTTTTATGTTGCCCTGGAGGTATTTTTCTGTGCTATTTTATTTTTAGTTCCGTATGGTGCAAAAGTCACCCAAAGGTTGAAAAATTGAAAAAGAAGAAAAAATAAGTACAATAAATGTTTAATATGTTACATTCTATGTATAAACTTTTTTTTTTTTTTTTTTTTTTTTCCTGAGACAGGAGACGGAGTCTCACTATGTTGCCCAGGCTGGTCTTGAACAAACCCTCAGCTTAAGGGATCCTCCCACCTCAGTCTCCCAGGCAGCTGGGAATACAGGCACATGCCCCTGCAACCAGCCTGTATTTAACTTTCCAACTGTTGTTTGTTACTTACATTTTTTTTATTCTTCAATTGATATATTTTTCTATCTGTGAAAACTGGTATCTGGGAATGGGATACAGAACAATTTTTCCCGTTAAAATGAATAGAGCTGTTTTTATTTTTATGTAACAGCTTTTGACTTGATAGCAGAATTTTAAAGTACAAATTAAAGTCATTTGGTGGGAGATGAATAAACTATGTTCAGGGCAGCCTATGAGGCAGTGGAAATGCAAAGATGAACTGAACACATATCGTGCCTGGAACTCAAAATCTAATAGGAGCAAAATGATAGGAAAAAGGCAACTTAAAAAGCAGCGAGACAAATGCTATAGTAAGAAAACAGGGAGAAACACTTCCTGCAACCAGAAGAGGATCAACTATGAACTTCAAGTGGGTGTATGAAATCTGGGTAGGGGGAGATGGTTCAAGGCTTTTGCTTAGTCCTTTCTCCTTCAGCAAAAGTATTTCTATCTTATTCCTTTAGGACTCTGCAAGTTAACTAGTCTGGTAATCTGTAACAGAGTAACTTTAGGTGACTAGTTAGTGGCTAAAAATTATCCAACTCTCTACTAGGCAACTCCACTTGATGGTCCCGCAGAGATCTCAAACCTAACTCCTCCAAACCCAATTCCTCCTCACCTACCAACTTGTGATGTCCACAGTTGTCCAAGCCAGAAACCCAGGAGTCATCCTCATCCCTTCCCTTGCCCTTATCCACCCAATCAAATTCCCATGCTTTGTCCATCTTTCTGCCACTCACCTATTCCAAACTACTTCCATCTCTTTTTTTTTCTTTTTTCTTTTTTTTTTTTTTTTTTTTTTGGAGTCTGAGTCTCACCATCAGGCTCTCACCAGGATGCAGTGCAGTGGCACTATCTCAGCTCACTATAACCTCTGCCTCCTGAATTCAAGTGATTCTCCTGCCTCAGCCTCCCGAGTACTTGGGACTACATGTGAAAGCCACTATGCCCAGGGTTTCACCATGTTGACCAGGATGGTTTTGATCTCTTGACCTTGTGATTCGCCTGTCTCAGCCTCCCAAAGTGCTGGGATTACATGTGTGAACCACTGTGCCTGGCCCTGCTTTGGACTCTTATCTCCCCTCCTTAGTGCCCTTCAATTCAGCCTGCAGACAGAGAGGTATTTCTAAATACTAATCTTGGCGGGGTAAGTTGGCTCAAAAGCCTGTAATTCCAGCACTTTGGGAGGCTGAGGTGGGAGGATCTCTTAAGATCAGGAGTTCAAGACCAGCCTGGGCAACATGGCGAGATCTTGTCTCTACAAAAAAATTAGCCAGGCATGGTGGTGCTTGCTTGTAGTCCCAGCTAATAGGAAGGCTGAGGCAAAAGGATCGCTTGAGTCCAGGAGTTGGAGGCTGCAGTAAGCTAAAATTGCAGCACTGTACTCCTGCCTGAGCTGGAGCAAGACTCTGTCTAAAAATAAATAAGATATAAGAACGAATAAATAAGATATAAATCTTATGTCTCTCTCCCGACTAAAGATCCACATGGCTTGCTATTGCCCTTGGATAATGGTTACGAATATGAGTATTCAAAGCCCCCTAAGTTCTGCCCAGAATCTTCCTTCCCAGCCTCCCCTCTCTCTGCTGCTGCCTTCCTGTGAGTCACTTCCTTCATTTCCTTACAAGTAGCATCATCTCTCACCTCAGGAACTTTGTACTTGCTGTTCCTTCTTCCTGGAACATCCATCCCCCACCCATTTCCCCTGCTTGCTTAGCTAACTCCTCCTCAGCTTAGCTCTCAAGTCCTCCCCAATCCTCCCACAAGGTGCTTTGTTTTCCTCCCAGCACCCTTGCATTCTCCTGCCACAGCCCTAATCACAATTACTCCAATTGGTTATTTTCCTCTCCTTGTAGACTGTGGGGTCTGGGAAGGCAGGGCTTATGTATGTACTGTTCACCATTGTATCTCCAGGGCCAAACCCAATGCTGACACAGAGGGGGGAATCCAATCTTTTGATGAATGAATGAGTGAATGAATGAATGAATGAATTGCTCCTTTAGACGTAATTATAGAAAATTACAGGTTTTGTTTTTTTGGTTTGTTTGAGACAGAGTTTCACTCTTGTTGTCCAGGCTGAAGTGCAATGGCACTATCTCTGCTCATTGCAACCTCCGCCGCCTGTCCCAGGCTCTATGCTTTAACCCAAAGAAATGGATTGTCAAGAAGTGCATTCTAAGTTGTGCCAGGCTGGAGTTCAAAACCAGTCTGGACAACATGGCAAAACCCCAACTCTACTGAAAATAAAAAAGTTAGCCAGGCATAGTGGTGTGCACCTGTAATCCCATCTACTTGGGAGGCTGAGGCAGGAGAACTGCTTGAACCCAAGAGGCAGAGGTTGCAGTAAGCCAAGATCACACCACTGCACTCCAGCCTGAGCAACAGAGCAAGACTCCATCTCAACAATAAAAACAAATAAATTATTAATTTTTAAAAATTCAGAAATAAGTGGCTACAGCCGAGAGCAGTGGCTCACACCTGTAATCCCAGCACTTTGGGAGACCGAGGCAGGTGGATCACCTGAGGTCAGGGGTTCAAGACCGGACTACCCACCATACCGAAAACCCGTTTCTACTAAAAATACAAAAATTAGCCACGCATGGTAGCACACACCTGTAGTCCCAACTATTAGGGAGGCTGAGGTAGGAAGATGGCTTGAGCCCAGGAGGTCAAACCTGCGGTGAACCGTGAGTACACTACTGCACTCCAGCCTGGGTAATAGTGAGGCCCTGACTAAAAAAATTATTTTTTAAAATCCAAATATAAATTAAGGCTGGGTAGAGTGGCTTATGCCAGTAATCACAGAAAACTGAGAGGTTGAGGCAGGAGGATCATTTCAGCCCAGGAGTTTGAGGTCACAGTGAGCTATGACCATGCTACTGTACACTAGCCTGGGTAATAAAGCAAGACCCAGTCTCTGAAATATAAAGAAAAGAAACTAATAAATTATTAATTCACCACATTAACAGAATAAAAGCCCCCCAAAAAAGCATGATTATCTCCACAGATATGGAAAAAGCACTGGTCAAAAATTTTTAGTAAAAGCTGTCAACAAATTAGACATAGAAGGGTACTTTCTCAATCTGATAAAGGATATCTACAAAAACCTACAGCCAACACCATACTAAATGTTTATGGTTTCCTAGGCAACTCCACACACTGCAGAGGAGTTCAAATTGGCATAAACTTTGTGGAGACCAATCTGATAATACATAGCCAATCAGTCATTTGCTGTTTGTTCTCAGGTAAGATCAAATACAAGGTAAAAATGCTCACTCTCTCCACGCTAGTCAACATTTTACTAGAAGTCTTAGCAAATATAAGCTAAGAAAAAGAAATGAAGACAAAGCTCAGAAAAGAAAAACGGTCTTTATTCAGACATGGCATGATAGTACATGTGAAAAATAAAATCGACACATGGGCTGGGCATGGTGGCTCACACCTGTAATCCCAGCACTTTGGGAGGCTGAGGTAGGAGGATCACTTGAGGCCAGGGGTTTGAGACACTGTCTCTGCGAAAAATGCAAAAAAAAAAAAAAAAAAATTTTTTTTTTGAGAGAGAGTTTCACTCTTGTTGCCCAAACTGGAGTGCAGGGGCACAATCTCAGCTCACCGCAACCTCCACCTCACTGGGTCAAGTGATCCTCCTGCCTCAGCCTCTCAAATAACTGGGGTTACAGGCATGAGGCATGTGCCACCACACCTGGCTAATTTTGTATTTTTAGTAGAGACAAGGTTTCTTCAGGTTGGTCAGGCTGGTCTCAAACTCCTGACCTCAGGTGATCCACCTGCCACGGCCTCCCAGTGAGTTGGGATTACAGGCATGAGCCATATCGCCTGGCATAGAGAAAAACATTTTTTAATAGGTAATAAAATCAAAGGCAATAGAGGAAATCACGGGACAACTATAATTTGTATGTGGAAGGCCTAATTACAAAATAATATCCACAAGAATAAGGAACTAATAAATACAACAATAACAACAACAACAACAAACCTTCTGCATATCCTATTGCAGAAGGTAAGAGGGAAATAACTGCATGGCTAAAATACACTAAGTAAAGTTAAATGGCAGAAATTGAGAAAAATATTTGTGACTCATACCACAAGCAAAGGACCAATATCCTAATATAGAGAGACTCTATAGGGAAGAAGCCTACAGTCCAAAAGAAAACGGGCAAAGGAAATAGATGAAAAAGGAAATCCCAAAAGCACTCAAGCATATGAATATGAAAAGATTCTCAACCTTACCTACAATGAAAGAATGAAAATGAAAAGCACCCTGAAATACCATTTCTTTTATCAGTAAGATTAGCAAAGCTCAAGCTCTTTTTTTGGAAGCAGGGTCTTACTCTGTGGCCAGGCTAGAGTGCAGTGGCTGTTCTTCACAGGTGCAATCACAGTGCCTTGAATTCCTAGGCTCAAGTGATCCTCCTGCCTCAGCCTCTCCATTAGCTGTAACTACAGGTGCACACCACGGTGCCTGGCTTCAAACACATTTTTAACATACTTATTGATGAGGTTATGGAGAAACGGGCACTTCTAAACATTGCTAGTAGGACCATAAACTCATACAAACTCTTAAGACAATCTGACAGTATCTATCAAAATTACAAACACATGTACCTTTTAACCCAGCAATCAGATTTCAAGAACTTTATCATACAGGTGTTTTGATCCAATGTGAAAGAAGGTGATTTGCTGTAGTATTTTTGAAATTCCCAAAGAGCCAAAGCAACCTAAATGCTAGGCAGTAGGGGACGTGTTAAATAAATTAAGGTATATTTACATCAGAGCTCTATGGCAGCCTTAATCATGAGAAAACGATATATCAAAGGTCAAAATATAGAGGACCTTCATGTAGTTACCCTGAAGATATATTATGTTAATAGGCTGGGTGCTCACGTCTGTAATCCCAACACTTTAAGAAGCCAAGGCAGAAGGATCACTTGGGTCCAGGAGTTCAAGACCTACCTGGGCAACACAGCGAGACCAAGAGGCCCCACCTCTATTTAAAAAAAAAAAAAAAAAGACGTATTATTGGCCAGGCGTGTGGCTCAGACCTGTAATCTCACCACTTTGGGAGCCTCAGGCGAATGGATCACAAGGTCAGGAGTTCGAGACGAGCCTGGCCAATATAGTGAAATCCCATCTCTACTAAAAATACAAGAAAAATTAGCCAGGCACAGTGGCAGGTACCTGTAGTCCCAGCTACTCAGAAGGCTGAGGCAGGAAAATCGATTGAATCTGGGAGGCGGAGGTTGCAGTGAGCTGAGATAGTGCCACTGCACTCCAGCTTGGGTGACAGAGCAAGACTCTGTCTCAACAACAACAACAACAACAACAAAAAATATATATATATATATTTAGTTAATAAAGTACAGAACACTGTTATAATAGTAACCATTTGTGCATAAATGTGGCAAAATATATTTATTTGCTTGGATATACATAAAATATCTTGGGAAGGATTTATAAATAATATTAATATTTGATTGCTTCTGGAAAAGGTATCTAGATATCTGAGGGAGAAGGTTGGGAAGAACATTTTCCATTACATATCCTTTTATACTTTTTGAATTTTGACCTACATGTATGTTTACTTATCCAAAAGATAAATTATTATTTTATTTTTATTTTTTAGAGATGAGACAAGATTGAACTATGTCGCCTAGGCTAGAGTGCAATGGCTATTAACAGGTGTAATTATTGCATACTGCAGCCTCAATCTCATGGCCTCATGCAATCCTCCCACCTCAGCCTCCCAAATAGCTGGCACTACAGGTGCACACCACCATGCCTGGCTAAAGATAAATTATTTTTTAAGTAATAGGGTAGATGAATGTAAAATGTAGAAAACATTCATAGAAACTTGTTAGCTAAAAAAGAAATTTTAAAAAACAGCCTGTGTGTTTTTTTAATGTGCTATCAAAATACCAGTGAAATTCTTCACAGAAATAGAGAAAAAAATCCTAAAATTCATATGGAACCCCAGAAGACCCCAAATAGTCAAAGCAATCCTGATCAAAAAGAACAAAACTGGAGGCATCACACTACCTGACTTCAAAACAAACTGCAAAGGTCAGGTGCAGTGGCTCACACCTGTAATCCCAGCACTTTAGGAGGCTGATAGGTGGATTACCTGAGGCCAGGAGTTCAAGACCAGCCTGACCAACACATAGAAACCCTGTCTCTACTAAAAATGCAAAACTGGCTGGATGTGGTGGCACATGCCTGGAATCCCAGCTACTTGGGAGGCTGAGGCAGAAGAATTATTGAACCCAGGAGGCAGAGGTTGCAGTGAGCCAAGATCACACCACTGCATTCCAGCCTGTGCAACAAGAGTGAAACTCGGTTTCAAAAACAAAAACAAAACATACTGTAAGGCTATAGTAATCAAAACACCATGGATCAGGCACAGGCACGGTGGCTCATGCCTGTAATCCCAGCATCTTGGGAGGCCAAGGTGTGTGGATCACTTGATGTCAGGAGTTCGAAACCAGCCTGGCCAACATGGTAAAACCCCATCTCTACCAAAAATATAAAATCAGCCAGTCATGATGGTATGTACCTGTAACCCCAGCTACTTGGGAGGCTAAGGCAAGAGAATTGCTTGAGCCTGGGAGGCAAAGGTTGCAGTGAGGCAAGATTGCACCGCTGCACTCCAGCCTGGGTCAAAGAGTAAGACTCTGTCACAGGAAAACAAAACAAAACAAACAAACAAAAAACCAGCATGGCACTGACATAAAAACAGGTGCACAGACAGACCAAGGAAAAGAAGAGAGAACCCCCAGGTGGGGGGCAGTGGCTCACATCTCTGTCTCAAAAAACAAAAAAAGGAGAACCCAGAGATAAATCCACTCATTTACAGACAATTGATTTTCAACAAAGGCACTGAGAACATTTAGTGGCGAAAGGACAGTATCTTCAATTAATGGTGATGGACACTTAAGTTGATTCCATATCTCGGCTATTGTGAACTGTGCTGTAATAAATATGGGCACACGGATCTGTCTTTGGTAATGCTGATTTCCTTTCTTTTAGGAAAATACCCGGCAGTGGGATTTCAAGATCATATGGTAGATCTATTACTAGTGATCTGAGGAATCTCCATATTGTTTTTGAGGAAACTCCATGCTGACAGGAAGATCTATACTGGGAAAACTGGATAGCCACAGGCAGAAAAATAAAAGTAGCCCTCTGCCATCTCTCACCACATACAAAATCAAATCAAAATGGATAAAGACTTAAATGCAAGACCTGAAACTATGAAACTATTAGAGGAAAACTTGGGAAAACACTTCAGGATACTGGCCTGGGCAAAGATTTTTTGGGTAGGACCTCAAGAGCAAAGGGAACAAAAGCAGTAATAGATAAATGGGATTGTATCAAGCTAAAAATGCTTCAGCATGGCAAAAGAATCAGCAAAGTGAAGAGACAACCTTCCAAATAGGAGAAAATATTTGCAAACTATCCATCTGACAAAGGATTAATAACCAGAATATCTAAGAAATTCAAAGAACTCCAGAGCAAAAAAAAAAAAAAAAAAAAAAAAAAAAAAAAAAAAAAAAAAAAAAAAAAAAAAAAAAAAAAAAAAAAAAAAAAAAAAGAAAGAAAAAAGAAAAACAGATCTATTTTTTAAAAAATGCAAATGATCTGAATAGATACTTCTCAAAATAAGACATACAGGCCAGGCACAGTGGCTCACGCCTGTAATCCCAGCACTTTGGGAGGCCAAGGCAGGCAGATCACAAGGTCAGGAGTTCGAGACCAGCCTGGTCAATATGGTGAAACCCTTGCTTTTACTAAAAATACAAAAAAATAGCCAGGCATAGTGGCGCATGCCTGTAATCCCAGCTACTTGTGAGGCTGAGGCAGGAGAATTGCTTGAACGCAGACAGAGCAAAACTCCATCTCAAAAAAGAAAAGGAAGAAGAAGATATACAAAGCCAACAGGCTGGGTGCAGTGGCTCACACCTGTAATCTCAGCACCATGGGAAGCCAAGATGGGTGGATCACTTGAGGTCAGGAGTTGGAGATCAGCCTAGCCAACATGGCAAAACCCCATCTCCACTAAAAATATCAAAATTAGCCAGGTGTGCTGGTGTACACCTGTAATCCCAACTACTTAGGAGGCTGAGGAAGGAAGATCACTTGAACCTAGGAGGTGGAGGTTGCAGTGAGCTGAGATCATGCTACTGCACTCCAGCCTGGGCAACAGAGAGAGACTCCATCTCAAAAAAATAAAATAAAACAAGAAAGAAAGAAAGAAAGAAAATACGGTACATATAAACAATGCAGTACTATTCAACCTTTAGAAAGAATGAAATTCTGTCATTTGCAGCACCATGAATGCAACTGGAGGTCATTATGTTATGTCAAAAAAGCCAGGAACAGAAAGACAAATATCACATGTTCTCACCACTATGTGGGAGCTTAAAGAGTATCTCATGGAGGTAGAAGAATGATGGTTACCAGAGGCTAGGAAGGGTAAGGGTGGAGAAAGAAAATGAAGAGAAGTTAGTTAATGGATACAAAAACATGGTAACAACTCATCCCATTGGACAAAAACATGAATAGGGAGGGAGTAACTCAAGGGTTAAAATCCCATTGCTAAAAAGAAAAAAAATCCCATTGCTCCCTCCCTATACAGATTTCTTCTCTGGATCCCCTCCCACGGCATGGGATCTGTGTCTCTCTCTCTCTCTCTTTCTCTTTCTCTCTCTTTCTCTCTCTCTCTCTCTCTCTGCCTGATAAGTTGCTTCTCTGCAAAACTCTTTGGATCCACAGTATTTATTACAACAGTAAACTCACCGCGCCTCTGGGGCCCCTTTCCCCATTATTGGGGGTAAGAGAGGCCAAGAACCTCATCAGGGAACTGAGAGCATCTTCAGGACTATCTCCACGCCCCACCCCCACCCAGTTACACTGCCTCTAACTAAAAATCAATCAATTGATCAATCTATATATCTGTTAGGGATACTTTTGGCTGCAAATAACAGAACATTCAACCAGCAATGGTTTAAACACAAACAGTATATTTCTTCTCATATGACATGCCAAGAAGTAGGTCATTGCTGGCAATTCAATACTTAACAGATGACAGAGCTCTGAGTTGATATCCCAGAAATCCTCTTGACTTTCTAGTCATGCTCATAACAGAGCTAAATACCATATCCTCACACAACTCTGTTCCAAGGCAGGAAACCTGAACAGTGGCTGAATGAACAGAAGTTCCCTGCATGTCCCTGATTTTCAGCATGGAGGAAAAGCTTTCCTAGATGCTCTTAACTTTACCCTTATCCCTTCCCTATGGTCTGAAGGTTTGTTTCCTTCCAACATTCTAATTTGAAACTTAATCACCAAGGTGATAGTATTAGAAGTCGGGGCCTCTGGGAGGTGATTAAGTCATGAGGGCTCCACCCTAGTCAATGAGATTGGTGTCCTTATGTTTTGTTTTCTTCCCACCCCCCCAAAATGGAGTCTCCCTCTGTTGCCCATGCTGGAGTACAGTGGCATGATCTACGCTCACAGCAACCTCCACCTCCCACGTTCAAGCAATTCTCCTGCCTCAGCCCCACTAGTAGCTGGGATTACAGGCACCTGCACCATGCCAAGCTGATTTTTGTATTTTTAGTAGAGACAAAGTTTTGCCATGTTGGCCAGGCTGGTCTCCAACTCCTGACCTCAGGTGGTTCACTTGCCTCAGCCTCCCAAAGTACTGGGATTACAGGCATGAGCCACCACACCCAGCCAGTTGGTGTCCTTATTAAACAGGCTTCAGAGAGCTTCCTCCTGCTTCCACTCTTTCCCCAAGTGAGAACACAGCAACAAGGTGCCATCTGGGAATCAGTGAGCAAGCCTTTACCAGACACCAAATCTACCAACTTTCCAGCCTCCAGGAGTATGAACAACAAACTTCTATTACTTATTGATTTATTGATCACTCTGTCGCCCAGGCTGGAGTGCAGTGGCACAATCTTGGCTCACTGCAACCTCCATCTTTCAGGTTAAAGTGATTTTCCTGCCTCAGCCTTCCAAGTAGCTGGGACTACAAGCATGTGCCACCACACCTGGCTCATTTTCGTATTTTTAGTAGTTTCATCATGCTAATCAGGCTGATCTCAAACTCCTGACCTCAAATGATCTGCCCACCTTTGCCTCCCAAAGTGCTGGGATTACAGGTGTGAGGACCCAGCCCAAATTTCTATTATTTGTAAATTACCCAGTATGTGATATTTCGTTATCACAGGACAAGCACACTAAGCCAAGGCCCTTCTTGACAGCTGTGTAGTTCCCACCACTCTCAGAGGTAGAACTGGATGACGACTGGTGCTCTAACACAGTCTGCACCATTTTGCTCTCACTTCTTTGCTCGTGCTGTTTGCCAATTGTGGGATGCCTTTCTTCTCATCTTCTAAGCATCCTTCACAACTTCGCTCAAACATAACTTCCACTGGGAAGACTTTACCTACACACCTGCAAAGAGTGCTAATCACCGATTCCTTGGAATCCTGGAGCTCTTTGTGTAACTTTTCATGTTGCACATACCACACTGTGTTGTAATTATTTGGACAGATGTCTCCTACCACACAGCGAACTCTTTGGGAAGACATACCATGGCAGTCATTAATTTGCTATACATCAAATATGTTCACTTAATATCCCATTCACGTACAATTCAGAAAATTTCTTATCACAGTACAGGTCCATTTACCCATCTCCCATCCTTTATACTATGATGGTCATAAATAGGACATTTTTATTGTTATAAACCCCACAAGACAATGATATAATTTTGATTTTAAATAATACGTATTTTAAAGAAATTGTTTAGGACGGGCATGGTGGCTTACGCCTGTAATCCCAGCACTTGGGAGGCCGAGGCGGGCGGATCACCTGAGGTAAGCTGTTTGAGACCACCCTGACCAATATGATGAAACCCCGTCTCTACTAAAAATACAAAAATTAGCCTGGCATGGTGGTACATGCCTGTAATCCCAGCTACTGGAGAGGCTGAGACAGGTGAATCGCTTGAACCTGGGAGGCAGAGATTGCAGTGAGCCGAGATGGCTCTATTGCACTCCAGCCTGGGCAACAAGAGCAAAACTCCGTCTGGAAAAAAAAAATTGTTTAAAAAGTTTTTTTTTGTTTTTTTTTTTTTGAGGTGGAGTCTCACTCTGTCGCCCAGAGTGTAGTGGTACAATCTCGGCTCACTGCAACCTCCACCTCCCAGGTTCAAGCGATTCTCCTGCCTCAGCCGCCTGAGTAGCTGGGATTACAGGCACACGCCACTACACCCAGCTAATTTTTTGTATTTTTAGTAAAGACAGGGTTTCACCATGTTTGCCAGGATGGTCTCAATTTCCTGACCTCGTGACCCTCCCGCCTCAGCCTCCCGAAGTGCTGGGATTACAGGCATGAGACACCACACCCAGCTAAAAAGTCTTTTATCTTCACCCGCATATTCACCGTAGCTTTACCTAACATATCCTGATAAAGACCTCGCTTAAAATAAAAATTAAGAAAAAAGAAGACCTCACTTAGTCTTTTATGTTAGTCTTTTATCTTCACCCACGTATTTACCATAGCTTTACCAAACTTATCCTGACTGATAAAGACCTCGCTTAGTTGACACTCATACTAGTTTTGATAGCTAATGTCCACAAACTTAGCGGGTAAAAATCTCAAAAATGTATCATCTTACAGTTCTAGAAGCCAGACGTCCAGAATGCGTTTGCGCGGCTTTCTTCCTTTTAAGGTTCTAGTTTCTTGCTTTTAATGATACCAGGGGCTGCCTTCATTCCGCGTCTCACAGCCCCGCTCCATCTTCAGAGTCAGCTGTACCACATCTTCTCTTTCTCCACCCTCCCACGTCCTTCTTATAAAACCCTTACGATTACATCAGGCCTACTCTATTAAGCCCATATAATCTCTCCATCTCAAGACCCTTAAGTTAGCCAGGCATAGTGGCTCACACCTGTAATCCCAACACTTCAGGAGGCCAAGGAGGGAGAATTACTTGAGCTCGGGAGTTTAGGACTAGCCTGGGCAACACAGCAAGATGCCATCTTTAATACTAAATTTGGGGCAGCATGGTGGCTCTCACCTGTAACCCCAGCACTTTGGAAGGCCAAGGTAGGGGGATTACTTGAGGTCAGGAGTTCCTACCTAAGGTGACATTCACAGATGGGGGATTGGAATGTGGATATCTTTGGGAAAACGTTATTCAACCTGGTATTATTCACAGCATTTATCACTAGTAGCTAGCACAGTAAGATATATAGAAGGTGCTTGATAAGGCCGGGCAAGGTGACTCATGCCTATAATCCCAGCACTTTGGGAGGCCGAGACAGGCGGATCAACTGAGGTCAGGAGTTCAAGACCAACCTGGCCAACATGGTGAAACTCCATCTCTACCAAAAATACAAAAATTAGCTGGGCGTGGTGGCAGGTGTCTGTAATCCCAGCTACTCGGGAGGCTGACGCAGGTGAATTGCTTGAACCCAGGAGGTGGAGGTTGCAGTGAACCCAGATTGCACCATTGCACTCCATCCTGGGCAACAAGAGTGAAAAACTGTTTCAAAAAGTAAATTTGCATCAATTAAATATATCTTTGCTAAAAAGTGGTTTGATGACCATTAGTATTAGCATCACATGGGAGCTTATTAAAATGTGGAACTCTGGCCCACTCCAAACATACTGAATCAAAATCTGCATTTTAACAAGATCCCCAGGTGATTCTTACGCACTGTAAAGTATAAGAAGTATTGAATTAAATGATTTCATCTAACAGTTAAAATAACAATAGAAAAAATATATTAAGCATTTGTAACAGATACTTTGTATGTATTCAAGTGCTCTGACCCACCTCTAATTTCAGCCAAGGCTACATTCAAGATTGCTAAGAGAGTGCAAATTTGTGGCTGACTCCCTCCTTTAGGGTATACTTTCTGCCCCAGAGACCTCCTGAAAGGCATGAGAAGCTAGTGCAAGGGTTAATGCCCCCGGGGCAACCCTTCACCAGTGAGGGACCAGTGTTGGAGGGCAAATCCCTCTGTCTCCCACTCTTGGGACAGACAATTCTAAGAAGTATTTCTATATCAGAGATCTCAATAATGCTCCTGACAAACACAGTGGCTCCAATCTGTAATCCTAGCCCTTTGGGAGGTCAAGGCAGGCAGATCACCTGAGGTCAAGAGTTCAAGACCAGCCTGGCCAACATGATGAAATCCCCATCTACTAAAAATACAAAAATTAGCTGGGAGTGGTGGCACATGCCTGTAATCCCAGCTACTCAGGAGGCTGAAGCACGAGAATCGCTCAAACCTGGGGGGCGGAGGTTGCAGTGAGCCGAGATCACGCCACTGCACTCCAGCCTCGGTGTCAGAGCAAGACTCCATCTCAAAAATAAAGAAAAGAAAAAACAATGCTCCCAAATACTGGCTTTTCTTCCTTCCCAGTGTCACTCCTCCTGCTTCCTGGGATCACCTCCCAAATAAACTATTTGTCCCCAAGTCCTTGTCTTCAGCTTGGCTTTCCTGGCAATCAAAACTAAAGTGGTGTTTATTAAATACCAGGCACTCTACCATGAGTTTTATATGATTTATCTCATTTTATACTCATGACAACACTGTATTTCTGCCCTATTTTTACCCTCTTTCAGATGAAGAAACTGTAAAAGAAGTTAAATAATTTGCCCCATTTCATAGAACTAATGTATGACAGAACTGAAATGCAAGGGTCCAGGTAGCTTGCCCCTGGGGCTTGTGCACTTTCTCAGTAAGTGCTCCCTGATGAGAACACAACAGGGTTTACGTTTGTATAGTATTTTCCAAATTTAAACCGAAAAGAATAAATCCTCTCATTCTCTAGACTGCTGGCCAACTGAAAGCAGAAATGGACCAGAAGACCCTGGTAATATTGAAAACTACACTCAAGCATAAAGCAAGTTCATCTCTGATGACCATGGAGAGAAAAGGTGAATGAAGTGGATGAAAGCATGCCGCAGAGGATGGGTGGGTTGGCTGCAGAGGATGGGTGGGAAGAAGGATGACTTCTTCCTAAGAAAATCCCATCTGCTGTACCTTTCCCATATGACTCAGGAGAAGGAGATCCACCTCCAGATCCAGGAGTACCTCCCAACCAGGAAAGACCTCTCTTAGGAGGCGACACGTGAGCAAAGGCTCAGCGAAGGTAAGGGTGTGGGCGATGCTGAGATTTTGGAGAAGAGCATTCCGGGTAGAAGGAAGAGCCACTATGAATGCTTGTATGGCAGGAGTCCAGATGGTTAGTTCCCAGATGAGCAAGGTGGGTAGTGGGGCTGGAGCAGAGTGAGGAATGGGGTGAAGAAGGGGAGATCAGGAAGTCTCCTTTTGGGTCCACAATGAGGCTTACTCCACTGTGAGGACAGCAGCAGTTTCTCTGAGTGACACTAGTCACTGCTGTGTTTTGAGCAGAAGAAAGCTGTGACCTGACATGTATTTTAAGAATAGCACTAAGCTCTTAGCAGTTGTGTTGAGAAGAGAAGCAAGGTCAAGGGTGGAGGCAGGCAGTGCAGCTAGAAGGCTCCTGCAGTTTTCAAGGCAAGAGAGGAAGGGGCACGGCACGGCAGTGAAGGTGAGAAGGGCCAGGTTATGGAGATATTTGGAACATAGGACTAACAGGAGTTCTTGATGGATTATTGGCCATGGGGCATACATTTAAAAGAGGGATGAAGGATAACTCATTGGCTTTTGTCTTGAGCAACCAGAAGCATAGGAGTGTCTCTATGCAACATGAGAAAAACTACCAATACAGCCATCTATTGGAAGGGAATGATTGGCAGTTCAATTTTAGTATGTTAAGTTTAAGATGCCCATCATATATTCAAGTGGAGATGATGACTAGATAGTTGGATGGTCATGTGTGAAACTCAAGAGAGAGAGATGTGGGCTGGGCACCGTGGCTCATGCCTTTAATCCCAGCACTTTGGGAGGCCAAGGTGGGCAGATCACTTGTCAGGAGTTCGAGAACAGCCTGGCCAACGTGGCGAAACCCCGTCTCCGCTAAAAATACAAAAATTAGCCAGGCATGGTGGTGGGCACCTGTTATCCCAGCTACTCAGGAGGCTGAGACATGAGAATCCCTTGAACCCAGGAGATGAAGATTGCAGTGAGCCGAGATCAAGCCACTGCACTCCAGCCTGGATAAGAGAGCAAGACTCCA
>NW_016107470.1:2673963-2682906 GCF_001604975.1 Cebus imitator | reverse complement strand
AGAGAGAGAGAGAGAAATGTCAATTGAGATAAAAATTGGGGAATCCCTGGCATGTAGAAGGTTTTAAAACCTCTCACCCAGGTTGTCGTGCAATGGGGCAGTCCCAGATTATGGCAGCCTCTAACTCCTGGGCCCAAGCAATCCTCCCACCGTGGCCTTCCCAGTGTTGGGGTTATGGGCATGAACCATGGCACCAGCCTTGAAGATATCAAAGCCTTGAGGCTGCCTAAAATGACCAAGGGAGTGAGTATGGATGTGGAAGAGAGACAAGGACAGGGCCCCAGGGCTCTCTTAAACTCAACTTTAAGAGAGCCATGAGACGCCAGGCACACAGTGGCTCACGCCTGTAATCCCAGCACTTTGGGAGGCCAAGGAGGGTGGATCGCCTGAGGTCAGGAGTTCAAGACCAGCCTGGCCAACATGGTGAACCATTGTCTCTACTAAAAACAGAAAACTTAACCAGGCATGGTGGCACATGCCTGTAATCCTAGCTACTAGGAAGGCTGAGGCAGGAGAATTGCTTGAACCTGGGAGGTAGAGGTTGCAGTGAGCTGAGATCATGCCATTGCACTTCAGCCTGGGCAACAAGAGCCAAACTCTGTCCTATAAATAGAGAGAGAGAGAGAGAGAGAGAGAGAGAGTGAGCGCACCAGGAGAAGAACTGAAAGTAGCAAAGAAGAGAAGAGAAAAAATAAATCCACCTCTCTTCCTTTTCCTCACGTGGCTTCCAAGACATCATCATCTCCTGTTTTCCTCTACTTCACTGTCCACTCCTTAGTCTTCTTTGCTGTGATGTGAAGTGAAATAACTGCCCAAGATTTGGCATCATGGAGATCATCATGACCCGGAGAAAAGTAGTTTTGGTCAAGTGACGGAAATGATCATCTGATTGGCATGAGACCAAGAGAGAACAGGAGGGCCACGCGCAGTGGCTCACACCTGTAATCCCAGCACTTTGGGAGGGCAAGGCACGCAGATCACCTGAGGTCAGGAGTTCGAGTCCAGCCTGGCCAACATGGTGAAACCCCATCTCTACTAAAAATACAAAAATTAGCCAAGCAGGGTGGCTCATGCCTGTAGTCCCAGCTACTCAGGAGACTGAGGTAAGAGAATCGCTTGAACGCAGGAGGCAGGGGTTGCAGTAAGCCAAGATCCCACCATTGCACTCCAGCCTGAGCAATAGAGTGAGACTGTCTCAAAAGTAAATGAATAGGCTGGGTGTGGTGGCTCATGCCTATAATCTCAGCATTTTGGGAGGCAGAGGTGGGTCGGGAGATCATGACCATCCTGGCTAACAGGGTGAAACCCCATCTCTACTAAAAATACCAAAAAAAAATTAGCTGGGCATGATGGCATGTGCCTGGACTCCCAGCTACTTGGGAGGCTGGGGCAGGAGGATCGCTTGAACCCAGGAGGCAGAGGTTGTGGTGAGCTGAGATCATGCCACTGCACTCCAGCCTGGGCAACAGAACCAGACTCTGCCTCAAAAAATAATAATAAATAAATAAAAATAGAGAACAGGAGGCATGCACACAGAGGTAACTTTGAGATGTCTGCATACAAGGAAGATGGCAAACAGAGTAATAGTGCAGAAGGATATGAGATCAAGGAGGCACACATGCACAAGTATACATATAAAGACAGGAGGGAGGACACCACATTTTTTGTGCTGAAGTGAATGAATTGGAATAGAGCAACAACTGATGAGCAGGAGATGGGGGGTAATTTTAGGAACAGTTATTAAATAGCCTAGAGGAGAAGGGAAGCTGGTGCCACGTGGAAGCGTTTGCCTTAGACGGGAGCAGAGGCAGTGTATCCAGGTGACAAGAGAAAGGGCAGTGTCTGGGTGGAAAGGCAGGTAGGATGGAAGATATGATGGTGGAAAGAGGAGGTAGTTCTTGTCAAAACGCTTTTATTTTCTCAGTAAAATAAGCAGCAAGGGTTCTCAGCTCAGAGTGAGGAAGGGAGGGTGTTGGAAGTTTGAAGAAAGAAGGTGCAATATAGTCATTTCAGAGTGTGGGAAAGTAAACTGACAAGGGAAATACACACGGACAGTATTGAGAGCCCACTCGAGATGTATGATTATGAATTTCGAGTGACAACAGCCCTGTCATTTTTGTCCAGTGTCTTAAGCTGGACAGAATCAAGAGTTTGGCCAGATAGTCCCAGGAAATGAAAGAGTGGGGGTGGTGCATGCGAAGGAATGGTACAGTGACAGACCATGAAATCTAAGCTGGGTAGGAGAGATGTAAGAATCGAAGGACAATGACAGTCATTGGAAGTCAAAATAGGGTCATTAATTGTTCAAATGTGGTTATTTGAGCAAATAAGCTAGGAGAGGAAGAGGTGTTGGTCAGGAAGTAGGGTGATGGTCAGAGGTGGTGCTGTTATTTGGTAATGAAAAGATCAAGGATACCCTCGTGACAGTGGGATGGAGCAAAAAAATGACTGCAGTTCAGGTACTAGGGTTTCAGATAGGTCCTTAATCTACTGGGATGCTAAATTCACAAAAAATGTTAATAAGAGTTGAGGTGGAGGTGGGGGACTGTGAATCAAGTGCTAGAATCTTCGGGGAATGAGGGGGAGTGCAGGAGAGCCTGCAGATGACAGCCACCAAGCGGAGGTGGTATAGTCTGATGGCAGGTACTTCAAAGCAGCTGGGGTGGAGGGGGAAGCAAGAAAGAGTCTAACTTGGGGAATAACTCTCCTGCCAAGGGTTTGTTCTGAATTCCACTCTCTAGTATCTCACCAAGCTTCCTTCCCTCTTTTGGCAGCTGAGAGGCCATCCAGGGTAAGGATTTATTCAGGGTCTCGGGGTCAGAAGGAAACCAGCAGTCGGGACTTTTATTCCCTCTTCTCTGCTACCAAAATACCAAGGCAGTGTTTTGGATATTTATTTAAAAGAACATTTTAAATGTCCTTGTTTGTTTCTGCCTCTGTGCAATATTGTGCTGGGAAGGACGGGGAGCTGGTAACCATGGCAGTGGAGCAGGGGGTGGTGGTGAAGAGGTGGTTTTTAAATGGGGTGAACTTCAGGCAGGCGGCACCCAGAGCTGGAACCCCCACAGCCTCCTTGGAGTCCTTTGTTCATTCAGCTTACTTAGGGAGAGAGAGGCTGCATTCTTGCCGCTGGGAAGCAAGCTTTGAAAGGAAAGGTTTTGCCAGACTCCATAAGGAGAGGGTGTGTCCCTCGGAGCAGGTTTTGGGGCTCTGCCTGAAAGCCTTGGTGGGCAGGGAACTTTGGGCACCCTGTCATGAACAGCACAGTCTGTGATGGCAAAGAAGCCAGCTCTGCAGCATCCTGGATGCAGACTTCTTACACACTGTCAGCTGTCTCACCACTTCTCCCTGGACAGGTGGCCACTCGTGGGGGTGGCCCAGAATCCTGGCCAAAAAAGGCAGCCAGGCAGGGCCCCCACAGGAAGGTAGCTGGCAGGGGAGCCAGCAGAAGAGGAAAGGGGAGGGAAGCAGTCACCTCTTCCACATTCCTGGATAGGGAGCCCCAAGAGCCTTTTCAGGACAAAAAAGTGCCCCAAACAAGCGGACACAGGGCAAGACAGGACAGGGCAGGACAGGACAGGGCAAAGCTTGGGTCCAGGGAAGTCCCATGACTGCAGTGTTCAGCCGCAGGTTTCCCAGCAGCTCTGGGCGGGAAGCAGCGCTGGGAGATGGGGGAGGGGAGAAGGGAGGAGAAAGAGGAGGAGGGAAGTAAACAGGAGACCACAGAGAGAGCCAGTTCCCTGCGTTCAGAGAACACTAGCCGCCTCCGGTCCCCGGTGGGTGGCTGTATGTGTGGAAATGAAACTGGGAGGAGGAGGGAGAGAGGGAAGAGCAGGCACGCACTTCGCGGCTGTCATCCACCTGGCCTCTCTCGACCCGCCAGCCCACTCCCCACCGGGGTACGGGGTTGGGGGAGGTGGGAGGGAAACGGTTCTGCAGACGCCCACCCCTTAGTACCAGTAGCTGGTTCAGCTGTCGGTGAATCAGACACTGTCTCAGCAACTTGTCACCTGCGCTCGGGAGGGGAACAGAGGGCAACCCTGGAACGTGGCAGGGAGAGGTTGGGGAAGGGCAGGATCCAGCACTGGGCCTGGGCGTCGGGGTGACGCCAGCGGCTGGGAAAAGGGGTGTCCACCTCCCTACACCCACACGCATCTCGACCCAGTACCTGGACGCTGAGTAGACGGGGTGGAACAAGAGCTTGGGGGCCCAACGGAAGGGGGACTTGGAAGCACGGGAGGGGAGAAGAACAGGGTGGGGGTGTGCTGCGGCGGGAAGCGCTGGGTGCGGGGCAGGCGCGCGCGCGCGGAACAAGCCGCTGCCCGGTGCTTGCCCGCGCGGGGTTATGCGAGGTAACCGCGCGGCGAGGAGGAGGGAGGCGGCGGGGGCCGCGGGCCGGGGTGTCTGGCGCTCGTTGGACAAAGAGATGATGAAACGTGAGCGCTATATTTACCAAGGGGGTGGAGACGGGCCGGGGGGCGGGGGTGGGCTGGGAGTAAAAAGGACAAACTGTTCCACAACAACCACAGGAAACACAGCCCATCTGACTCACCGGGAGGGCCGCACCGACCCCCTGGCAGGCTTAGCCTGGAGACTGACGCGGGGCGCCGGTTCTCCCGGGACCAGACCGAACCTGGGCACTACGGCTGGGGCTGGGTTGATTTATATATAAATAAAGGCACATTCGATCCAAGAGTGCGTGTGGTTCTTGCGGGGTAGGGGAGAGCGCGAAAATGGGAGGAATGTTTCCTAACCCCTTGGCTGAGCCTTCGGGGGCGAGATCTGCCTGCAAACTCTGAGAGCACAATTCCTGCAAAGTCATCTCCTCCGGCACAGCCCGGCCGGCCTGCCCGCCCCGCCCCGCCCGGGGACAGCAGCACCCGCCTTCCCCCACTAGCTCCCCACCCCCGTAGCCCTCGGAGTTGGGGTGCGGTGCCGGCTATGTTTAGAAGCTGATGTCATCTCGACACCCTACTCTGCAGTGTTCCCAGGAGGACCGCAGGGCAGGTTTTCCTCTTCCTCGCGGGCGTGGGGGATGGAAGGTGGCCTGCCCTCTCCCCAACACACGCACCCCACATCCATCTACCCGGGAGATTAAAAGAAAAAAAAAAAAAAGCAACACCGCCAGAGTTATGAAACAGGGTGGCGGGGGCGGTACGTGCACGCGGAGAGCTCAAAGCATGGGCCCGGGCCGCGCTGGGCTCCCCCCGGTCTCCGCCCACTTCTACCCCCGCGCACCCGGGTGCAGGGGCTAATTTCAAGGTTAGCTCACGTGGGCGCGGGCGCCCGGAGCTCCTTGCACGAGTTTGGGGCGGGTTCCTAGTCCCCCAATCTAGGGCAGTTTGTTCAACTGCAGTAAAGGGAGCTTGATGTTCCAGCAGGGAAGGGATTTCTGAGAACTGGGACTGTCCTCAGATGAACTCGCCTCCTCAGGCTGCTGCGGCGGCGGCCGCCTGCGGAAGACTTTTTAAAAGGGCGATGCCAGGCCGGGGCGCGCGGCCCGCGAGTGGCTGAGTCTCCTGCCAGTCGGCGGCCGGAGCCGAGCGCCCACCCCCGAGCGCCGGTGATTCACCGAGTGCCGCGCTGGGCCGGTCGGAGCGCGGGGGGCTGCGAGCTAAACTTATCCTCCTGCATATGCATGAACTGGCGGCCTCTGCGCTGCAGAGGAGAGGGCTGGAGTTTTGCGGAAGGCTGCTAAGTGGGGCGGGAGCAAAGTAGGGCGGCGTGCAAGTTTTCCCGCTTGTCTGAGCTCCCTTCCCCCTCTGGCCCCTGGGTGTTAA
Organism: Cebus imitator; assembly: GCF_001604975.1. Taxonomy (NCBI): domain Eukaryota; kingdom Metazoa; phylum Chordata; class Mammalia; order Primates; family Cebidae; genus Cebus; species Cebus imitator. The sequence goes on along the minus strand of NW_016107470.1, from coordinate 2,677,126 downwards.
CTTCATTATGGCCACGGGCGTTCCACCTGACCACGCTTTACCTGATTGTATTTCAAAATCCAGGAACACCGCCATTGTTGGAAGCTTTATCCCTTTGGCCACGCCTCTCCCCTCCTCAGGCTCGCCTCCTTCCCTAATTCCTCTGCTTTCACCAAAATGAACACTGGTTTTCTCCACGTTTGTCCCGTGTGCCCAGGTAGGGGTCGCTGAAGCCGGAGGGCCTGGGGCCTGAAAGGGAGAGGTCTGGATCCAGCCCAGAATGAGGTCCAACACGTGATCCTCTACCCCCAGTGGGCCATCTGTTCTCCTTCCTTCCCGCCTGGAGGCTGGCAGTTCTGCCCGGCACGGTCCACGCCTCCCAGCAGGAAACAGTGAGAAAAGCCAGAATTGGCAGAACCCGGTACCTACAGAATATGATTTTGACCTAAACTTCTCGGCTTTGAGCAGGGATGACACCCGGCAATCTGTATTTTAAATCGAGCGCCAGGTGATTAGCTCCACCCTGCAAGGTGGGGAAACCCTGCCTTGGGGCGCAGTTTGAATAAAAGTCTCCAGAGGAGGAGCCTGGGAATCTGTACTGCTTAAACCAGGAAATACCTTACTCCCGGCTAGGGTGAAACGTTTACCTCGGGCCGGGCACGGTGGCTCTTGCCTGTAATCCCAACACTTTAGGAGGCCGAGGCGGGCGGATCACCTGAGGATAGGAGTTCGAGACCAGCCTGGCCAATATGGCGAAACCTGTTCTCTACTAAAAATACAAAAGTTAGCTGGGCATGCTGGCCCACGCCTGTAATCCCAGTTACTGGGGAGGATGGGACAGGAGAATCGCTTGAACCCGGAAGGCAGGGGTTGTTGCAGTGAGCCGGGATCACATCATTGCACCCCAGCCTGGGCGACAGAACGAGACTGTCTCAAAAATAAATAAATAATAATATAATAAAATTTACCTCCGAAAAAGAATAGATTATTTTATTTTTTTTACTTTATTTATTTATTTATTTAGAGACAGGGTTTCACCATGTTTGCCAGGATGGTCTTGATCTCTTGGCCTCGTGATCTGCCTGCCTCGGCCTCTCAAAGTGCTGGGATTACAGGTGTGAGCCACGGCGCCCAGCCAAGAATAGATTATTTGAACTCCCATTCCACTTTCTACAAACCAGCTTAAAGAAAGAAAAAATCAAGACCATAAAATTAAGGAAGAAGGGATTTTGAACACATTTATATTTGTGTCTGCTATCCATTAAATGTTGATTTAAGGTTTTCTGACCTTCACTGCCATAAAGAGCAGTATTTGTAGATGTGCGGCAGATAAGATGGTATTTAAAGAACCCAAATCTTGCCCCGGTTTTTTTCTCTAGGATTTTTTTAGATCCCTTGAGTATTTGGAGTTTGGGAGAAACTATTGGAGATATATTAACCTAATCCCATCAATTTACAGATAAAGAAATAGCTCCCAGAGGTTGCCTGAGGTTACAGAGTTTATCTCAGACCCAGAGGTCAGTTCCTCACACTGGCCTACAATGCTGAAAAGAACAGCTGACTGTAGGCACCACTTCTTACTAGAGCTAATAATAATACTGTAATTATTTCAGGATGCACAGAAAACAAGGCTTATATGTTCTGGCTACAAGCCCCTAAGCCATTGTTTTAAGAACTTGGATAATAAAGCAAATTCTTAGGCAGAATTTACAGAGGAAAGCATAAACTAGACACACAGTTACAGTCTAAATTTTCATGCTCCTCTGGTGGGTTTGTGTGGATTTGAAAATGTGTATTTACAAAGACTAACGGGGAAAACAGACCTCTTACATGTATGTGGCATAATATATAGTTTAGTGATAAATTATTTTAATTAGGAATGATTCATATTAACTTGGGATCATTTATTTTGCCAACATTTAATTGGGACAACCACATGCTGGCAAAACAGCCTAAGCCGGTTTTAATCTTAAAATTACTATAATACACATTCCAACACCCCAAAGAAACTTCACTGTTGAAAATACAAGAAAAAAATCTTGACATAGAAATTATTATTTGCGGATATATGTTGTTTTATATATATGTGCGTGTTTTAAACATATAAGCTTCATGGAGGACAGAGTCTCTTTTCATATCTGTATTCCCCATGCCTAGCTCATTGCCAGGAACATAAATATCTGGAGAATGAATGAGTGGAAATGGAGGAAAAAAGAAAACGCATTCTACAGTTCTAGAATTGCTGAGTTTAAAAAGATATTCTAAATCAAGTTAAGCAGCAGTTATGTTTGTAGATGTGTGAGAAAGTCACGTGGATGAAATCTCAGTTTTCTTTTATTACTTTCTTTTATAAGTCTGAAATGAGTGAGTTTGGAGAATTCAGTGTTTACGTCCAGTTCAAACAAAGTGAAATTAAAGAGAATTAAAGAAAAGCAAGGAGTAAGGAAGGGAAAAGTTTATATTTTTAAAAAATCTAAAGTGATTGATTTTTTCAAATTCCTGGATTATATAATCTTCAAGGAAAGACACAGACTTCCTCAGTTCTGGAATAATGATGATGTTAGTCCTAGGGCTATCTATAGATGGCCAGGCCTGAGAAGTCTGTTTCACCAGTGCAATCCCAGTTAAAACACAAGTCTGAGGGGTTGTACAGCCCATGATCATAGGGATCCTGGAGAGATCCCGATGGTGTGTGTGCTAGGCCTTTAGGAGGCATGCAAAGGTGCAATTTCTAAGTGATCATGTATCCTCAGGGAAAAAAATTGTCCCAGAAAAACCATGAAGTAGGCAAACTCCCCTGGGTTTCAATGAATTCTTTTCTAAAATTAAGAGATTAAGTTCTAAAAATGCAAGAACTCCAAGATGGCTTTGAGTTTTTTATACACTATATACCTACCTTCCAGGGTTGTTGTAAGGGTGCATGCAGGGTGCTTGGTACAGGGCCTGACACAGAGTAAGCCCTCCATGAAAGGGGTCCGGGATAATGACGCTGATGGTGATGATATTCTTGGTTGCCCAGTATCCCCTACCTACAGCTTTCTTCCACGGGCAGCCACCTACTGCAATATCTTCCCTGTACCACTTTAATTTTTGTTGTTTTCTTTATATTTTAAAGGTGTGTACTTTTATTGAACTGGTCTCAAGTCAGGTTTGTTTTTAATTAAAATTTATTAGACTCTTATTT
>NW_016107470.1:2653737-2673709 GCF_001604975.1 Cebus imitator | reverse complement strand
GATTACAGGCACGCGCCACCATGCCCAGCTAATCTTTTGTAGTTTTAGTAGAGACGGGGTTTCACCATGTTGACCAGGATGGTCTCGATCTCTTAACCTCGTGATCCACCCGCCTCGGCCTCCCAAAGTGCTGGGATTACAGGCGTGAGCCACCGCGCCCGGCTTGAAGCAGTCTTTTCTGCCTCACCCTCCTGAGTAGCTGGGACTACAGGTGTGAGCCATCATGCCCGGTTAATTTTTTTTTTTTTTTTAATTTTCTTTTTTTGATGTACCACTTTAAAAATAAAGTCAAAGGAAACTACTCTAGACCTTAAATTAGTAGTGTTAATTTGAGACCCTTCCCTTGGAGACTAGAACCTGGTGTAACTTTCTCTTAACAAAGGTTAACAGCCAGTGGGAGTCAGGGTTGGAACTCACCGAATCCCTATCACATACAATCAGGTACCTCTCACAGTTCACGAAAGTGAATTATTTTTAATCAGTTGTTCTGACAGTATGCCTCTTGCAAAAAGACACTAGCCCTAGATTCTTTTCTCAGCTATCAAGAGGGAAAACAACTGCATCATTAATCCGGAGGGTGGGGTAAACCAAGTTAATCAGACTCCAAGATCCATACTAATTGCTGACCAAGTAATGCCGTAATATTCCACCGCTAAGGATCTCTGGCTTATTCTAGTCCCTAAAAATCTGTTCAGCACAGTTAATATTTCACAAAACCAAAAGGGCTTAGTTGTAAGCACAAAGAGCTAGAAATCAGGAGACTTTTGGTTTCTACCGGGTTCTGTCATTATCTAACAAGGTAAGTCACTTCTCTGTATCTCAGTCTCCACATTTGTGAAGTGAGGGAAGAGAAACATGTCCCAAAAACGATGCAGGGGCTCTGGAAAGAAAATGAGCCAAGAATGGTGGGTTTTTGTTAAAAGTTACGCAAATGAATGGTTTATGTCTCCATTTATCATTTAAACCGCCATTTAAGGTGGGTTAAAAATAGCTCCCAGATAAAGCTAAAATAATTTATTTAGGTTAAGTTGCACCAGAGAAGTAGAGGAATTAAGAGATATGACAAAAGCAAAGATGGGTTGTTTCGATGGAAGAATCTAGGGCAATAAAAAGGCTACGCTATAAAACCAGAACTTTTGTTAGCACTGCAGTTTTAAGATGAATTGGTCATAATGTATTGGATGGAAGAATTTTTAAACATCTGCCCCGAAGTATGCTGCATCCAAAAAATATATATAACAAAACGAATTCCTTCTCATTTCTGTTTATTCTTGGATTTATCCTGACATAATGGGGTTTAAAAAATTACAGATTCACACTGCATTTATTCATCACCCCTGTCCTCTCATCCATAACTCAATATTTACTACCAACAACAAACACAAAATACAAAGATGTGTCCAGTTTCACTACAGCTCTTCGCGATTACAAGTGTCGAGCGCTTGCTTTCGGAACGCCCTTCTGATTGGCCGAGCAAATGCCAGTGACATCAACCAACTTACTTTTGATTGGAAGGCTGGTTGCTGGGACTGTAGCGTTTGCAGGAAGTCACTTAACTGTTTGGGAGCTGGAAAAACAAAGCTGAAGTTCTCTTTTGCCATAGGAACGAGCGCAACTGACTAGGAAAGATGTGTCCCAAAGCTGCGCAAGCTGGAACGTGAGGCAGGAGGCCTGGACTGGCCACACGGGACCGTGAGGCACCCCGAAAAGTGTGCGGCTGCTCCTTTCCTGCCTCCCAGCTGTTACCCTTTTAAATGTCAGTGTTCGAGGCTGTAGGGGTAGCACGAGGCAGCGAAACGGAACAGTCGGATTGGCCGCACGCCTTAGTTCTAGACGCACCTCTCCACCGAAAGGCTGATCTGACTGGCAGGGGGAGAAAGTAAACAGAGTTGAATCACCCTCCCCACTGGCCAATTGGAGGGGGTTTGGTTTGTGACGTGATGGGATTCTGCGAAATTGTTACTGAGCAGGAGAATGCCGGAACGGTGCGGACCGGCCGGAGCAGGGGCTCAGAAGCCGTCAGTGGACTCAGGAAAAAGTGTCTCTTAGACTTGGCGCTCGGCGTGGCCCTCGCCACCCGCTTCGGGGTGGTCGGGTGAATGTCCTGGGGCTTTGGCTCGACGGGGAGGCGGCCGAGGGCGTGCACCTCTCTTGCAGTTTCCTCTCTCAGCGCCTCGGGGGCGTTTTCAGTCGAATAAACTTGCGACCGCCACGTGTGGCATCTTTCCAAGGGAGCCGGCTCAGAAGGGCCGGCGCGCCCGTCGGGGGATCGCGGCCCGCGCTGGGCAGGGGCGGCGGCGAGAGGCGGCGGCGCCGCGGAGCCTGGGGCCGTGGATGCTGCGTGCGGAGGCGCTGCCGGTTACGTAAAGATGAGGGGCTGAGGTCGCCTCGGCGCTCCTGCGAGTCGGAAGCGCCCCGCGCCCCCGCCCCCTTGGCCGCCGCGCCGTGCCGCGCCGCGCAGCGCTTGTCGTCCGAGGCTAGGGCAGGGCGAGCCGAACCTCCGCAGCCACCGCCAAGTTCGGCCGCGCCGCTGGGGCTGCCGTCGCCCGCACCATGTCCGCGGCCGCCTACATGGACTTCGTGGCTGCCCAGTGTCTGGTTTCCATTTCGAACCGCGCTGCGGTGCCGGAGCATGGGGGCGCTCCGGACGCCGAGCGGCTGCGACTACCTGAGCGCGAGGTGACCAAGGAGCACGGTGACCCGGGGGACACCTGGAAGGATTACTGCACGCTCGTCACCATCGCCAAGAGCTTGTTGGACCTGAACAAGTACCGACCCATCCAGACCCCCTCCGTGTGCAGCGACAGTCTGGAGAGTCCAGATGAGGATATGGGATCCGACAGCGACGTGACCACCGAATCTGGGTCGAGTCCTTCCCACAGCCCGGAGGAGAGACGGGATCCTGGCAGCGCGCCCAGCCCGCTCTCCCTCCTCCACCCTGGAGTGGCTGCGAAGGGGAAACACGCCTCCGAAAAGAGGCACAAGTGCCCCTACAGTGGCTGTGGGAAAGTCTATGGAAAATCCTCCCATCTCAAAGCCCATTACAGAGTGCATACAGGTTAGCGGCGTCGCCCTCTCCCCCGGAGCTCTGGGGTTAGTTAACCTTTGGCCAGGCAGCGTTCCTGGGCGTTCAGGACACTGCACTCGGCCGAAAGGGTGCAAACATGTTGGATAAGATGCGGTTTTAACTCTTTTAATAATGTGTGCATTGGCGGAAAGCTCACTCTCTCCTTAATGGTCCCCGGCCTCCGGGAGCCACGGGGAGCCTTAAACTGGCGGGCAGAGCAAATGCGGTGTTTGGCTTCTCGGGGAGTGGTGTCTGCCCATCCCCCGTCCCGCTCCGCCCCCGGGACTCCCGCACCCCGCGACGGTGGGGCCACCCCACCTGGGAAAGACGGTGGCAGCGGGGAAGTCAGATGGCGTATCTTTTATTTAATTCCCTTGTTCGGTTGCAGAGAAGTGGCTGAAACTGAGGGGGGACGCGGCGCACTTTACTTAGAGCCTTTTAGGGATGACTAAGGACTCATTTAGCTGGATGCCTGCTACTTTTCTGGGCTTGCCAAGGTGGTTTTAAATATGGTCAGGAATCCCCTGAGAGGTTTAAAATAACCCTGCTTCAGGCAGCAGAGGAGTTTGATCAAGTAATGGTGGGTTAACTTCACTCATTAGCTTTCCTAATGAGCCAGATTTCAGAGCTTTTTTTTTTTTTGGCCATGTGACTTAGGTCGCACCCTCCACCCCTGAATCAGGCTGTTTGCAGGGAGGTGTGGTCCTTGCCGGAGGTCAAAGCTTGGTAACGAATGCTGGGCAGTTCTGGAGGCCTCAGGGAATAGTTCCTCCCTAGGATGGCGAGAGGCAGGGCTGGACAAATGAATGTGGCCAGAAAGGCATCTATCTGCCTTATAAAACAGGCTTTGGAGACTTCCAGGGACCTTGGTCAGCCAATGCTGTTGGTTGTGTTTAACATGTACGGTAAAAGTGGGAAAGCAGTCACATTTGGACAGGCTATGTGACCATCTTCGGAAAGCTGCTTTTACAAACGCCATTCAGATGAGATAGCTGAGGCTTGGTCCTCTCGGAGAAGCCTTTTGCCTCTGTCCTGTGACGCTGTGTTTGAGAGGGTATTGTTCGAGTTAGTTGGAGAAGTGTCATTTTTTGGAATAATACTTCGATACTTTTAAGATGAGGTCCTGGGCCTGTGGGTTAACAGTGATACTTGGTTGAGGTTTTTTGCTTTGCTTTGCTTTCCTTTTTAAAAGAAAGGCCACGTAACTGCGTCTCATTCCATTTCCTTTGAAGACTTGTTCTTGTGGAGGTGGCTGCTGGCACCGAAATCAGACAGTTTCCTCCATGGTTAATGCAAAATCTGGTTCTGTTTGGGGTCATCATCTAGGTTGCCATAAAACAGCACATTTTAAGGTTTGTATCTGTAAGGTTGCTGAAAGGCATGTGCCTGCTTTGCGGGATGTGACCTTTAGTGTGGCTCTGGGGGTGAAGTAGGGGTATATTAACCGGAGGGTGTTACTCACCAACAGCTGCTGGGCGGGCCTGGCTGTGTCAGCCATGTTCCCGGAGTTCGGTTGTTCGCATTGACACCCACTGCCACCTTGAGCAAAGGCATTTTCTCCTTCAGGGAGCTTCCCAGTCGTGAAGCCAGGGAGGGCCGCAGCGCCTCTGTGAGCTGCCAGAGTCTGTCCGACTCAGGAATAGGGTTTCCAGGGTTCTGGGCCGTTAGGCTGAGTGATTTTTCTCAAGCATTTATAGAAATGGCTGCTTATGTGTGCGTGCATGCGTGCTGCTCCTTAATTCTCCATAAGGCAAGTCATTCGGCTCAGCTGCTTCCAGAGAACCTTTTTCACAGTCAAGAGTGGAAAACGAAGTGAGATGTTCATCCAGCTTTAAGTGTTACCGTCAGTCCTTTGAACCTAGGGATATAGTGATTGCAGGTGTCTGTGATTTGGGGATCTCTAATCCTAGTGCGTGGTCAAACAAAACCTCAGCCTGGGTTAATACTGTCAGAAGGGTATTCCTGCTAGAGGAGGTATATGTTAAGGTCACTTTAAATAAGAGACTTGGAGGTCTCCTGCATCTGCAAGTTTCAGATACAACTTCAATTTAAATTGATTTTAGGGTAGGGTAAAGAGTTTCCTAATTTTCTTTCTAATGGTGTTAAATCAAGAAGGTGGGCAGAGATGGCATTTGGAATGTCTGCATTCTGTGAAGATTTTAAGAGCTAAACTCCCAGCCACACCCCCTTGCTCACTGTTGCTAACATTTCTGCAAGAAACCCTCCAGCTTGCTCACTTCCTTATAGAGCCTCATACAGCTGCCACTTCCATAGACCACTTCTACACCAGCTTTAGAAGTTGAGTCATTCAAACAGACTTTCTTCTAATTCAGTGCTGCTACTTACTTCTGTAGTGTCCTGGGAGTAAAGACACAATTGAGGCCGACTGAGCTGGGTTCTGATTTGTCCTATTGTTTTCTCATTTGAGACCATAAGCAAGTTACTTTAACTCCGAGTTTGCAAACTGGAGGCTTGCTGCTGAATTTGCTTTGCAGATTTGTTTGGCTTGGCCAGCACAGGGCTTATAAAAATTTAATTAGTTACCAACATCTAAAAATCAGAGGATTATGGCATGAATCCAGATTTCTGGCTTCTCTGGAAAAAAAAATCAAAAGATCTGGCAAAAAGGGGTCTGAATTCCTATCTATCAATAATTGGCTTGAACAGATCCTAATGCGGGCAGTACCTTGTATTTTAATCATTTACATGATTTCTTCTGGTATTTAAGTTTCCAACCTCTGCTTTGTTTAAGCCTCACTTTCTTCTTCCTTTTTTTTTTTTTTTTTTTGGTATCTTTAAGTCCTGGGGTACATGTGCAGAACGTGCAGTTTTGTTACGTAGGTATGCATGTGCCATGGTGGTTTGCTGCACCCGTCAACCCGTCATCTGCATTAGGTATTTCTCCTAATGCTATTCCTTCCCTACCCTCCAGCCCCCAACAGGCCCCAGTGTGTGATGTTGCCTCCTTGTGTCCATGTGTTCTCATTGTTCAACTCGTACTTAAGCCTCACTTTCTTAATCCACAAGACAGGGCTGCTATCCTCAAGTCACAGGTTCTTGTGCAAAGATAACATCTATAAAGCATCTAGTAGTGTTCCACACACAGTAAGCCCTTGAGAAATGCTGGGTCCTGTAGTTTGTGTGTAATATACGGAACGTCACCTCAAAATCAGGAAACACTGGATAAACTTATTAAGTAGTATATTAATTTACATTTTCAAATAGTATGTTCAATTTGTTTTTCTTCAACCTCCAGACCGGATCTTTTCAGGTGATATACCTCTAAAGTTTAAGCAGTGGATCTGTTGTTAATCTGAAGAAAATAAGATGCAACAAATACACTATTTTTCCTGTTTCCAGACTTTTGGGACACTTTATGATGTATTTATTTGTACTGTTTCAGATTAATTTTTGAACATGGAGTATTTTACATGAAAATATATCAGGCATATTATTTGAAAATATAATTACCATGAAGTTCATCCTAAGTCTCCTGACTTTGCAGATACACTTCACAAAAAGTATAAGCAGATTTCGGGGGGCGGGTGGTAAAGGCAGTGTTACCCATTGGAGAAGGAAACAACTACATTCTAATTCCAGTTCGGAAGTCATCAGAATGGGCTGATGTTGAACCATGCTGGGTTAACATCCAGATGATAGAAACCTGAGGCCTTGTTTCTATGCCAGGTGCCATCTTATTCTCTTTTTGGAGGGGCTTAAGTCAGCTCTCGCCAAGTGGTGACAATGGGTTAAGTTTGATAGCACTGGTTATAGGATTCTGAAAATCAGAAAACCCCAAATTCCAACCATGATATCCCAGTTCTATGCAAAAAGATTTTTAAGGTTTTATATATATATATAAAACCTTAAAATAGTGAAAAATGAGGCTTACATAAAAAAACAGGAGAGATGGGAGCTATGCAAGCCCTGAGTGGTGGCTTCTGCTTCTCCTTTGCCTCTCTGAACACATCCTTGGGATGCTTGGCATACCTGGTGGGAAGGATCTGGACAGCCTCCATGTAGAAGTTGTTCTCCAATATGGGAAATAGATTTTTCTGGCCCCCCTAGGAATGTCCATCACTGGCCAACTATAACTTAGGTGGGAATTTTGCTTAAAGGCATGAGGTTGTCCTGAGCCTCTTGCCCTCTTCTCCCTTAATCACTGCAAAAGGCTTTGGAATCAACTGTTCAATTAAGGAGAGTCTGATGTTATCAGAGGTATGTGGAAAAAATTCACCTTCATTGCCTTGGAGGTAGGGCTTTAGGGACAAAACAAGGCCTTGCCCTAGACTAAAGGGCCTTAGCTCACTGGGCTGCCTAATTAAGTAGGCCCTGCCCAGCCCTTACCAACTTCTGTTCTCTTCATGAGTGGAACGGAAGCCCAGTGCCTGGATCCTTAGGTATACATTCTCTCTACCCCATTCTCCTTTGCAGAGGGCTCCCCAAAGTGATTTGGAATGGCATTTCATAACTCGACTTGCTTCATCCAACATAGATTTACAGCTAGGCCTGGGTGGGGCTTGTGCAGATAATTGTTTCTCTATCTTTTTTCCATAATTGTCCCCTCCATTATTGATTCTCCTGCCTCAGCCTCCAGAGTAGCTGGGATTATGGGTGTGTGCCACTATACCCAGCTAATTTTTTGCATTTTTAGTAGAGACAGGGTTTCACCATATTGGCCAGGCTAGTCTTGAACTCCTGACTTCGAGTGATCTGCTCACCTTGGCCTCCCAAAGTGCTGGGATTACAAGCATGAGCCACTGTGCCTGGCCTCCCCCATTACATTTTAATTCCACAGATATATCTGTTTATGAACTGTGCCCACTTCCGAAGGCGACAAACTGGTATAATAACTAAGACTTTTTTCACCCGCCACACAACCAATTTTTGCCCGCTTGGAGATGATACTGCCCCAGCCCATTTAGCAAAAGGAGTGATATAAAGTACCCTGTTAGGGAAGAATAACAGTCTATGCAAAAGGCTGCTTGCACACAGCTTCTAGTTACAGAGGATGGGTTTCCAAGGCTGCAAGAGTTTCCTGTAACGTTTGCTTCTGGGTTTTAGGCCAGAGGCTAAAACTCCTTTGAATCAAGTGAAATATGCGCAAACAGCGTTCCAGCCAGAGCTCTCTGCAGAAATCTGACCCTGGGGATGGAGTCTGTTAGGACCCTACAGCTCTTATTACTAGTCCCAAGGTAGGAGCCAGCAGTTGCCGTTCTTCCCACATTTCCCGCTTGTCCTGTGTCACCTTCTATCTATCTGCCTTAGCAAAGACAAAGTGGGGGGTGGGGGGCCTCTTGAGAAGCTTCTGCTGGCAGGATTACTGTTTCACAATAGAAAACACAAGTGGAGTCAAATTACAGAGTATGCACATTGTTTCTCTTGATTTTCCTCTCACATCTTCTGTGGGTGGTGAGAAGAGAGAGGCCAGGGGTATAAGTGGGTTCCCGGGTAAGAGAGGGAGGTACCAGAGTAAATACAGTGCCACTTGGATGGTGACACCCCATTACCTTGAGACACAAAGTTGTAAGCTGAGGGAAATGAATTCTTGGATTCTGAACATGAGGGTCAGATTTACATTCCTGTCTCAATTGTTGACGCTTATCCCAAGGACTAGTCATTCCGCAACATCTGTGGGAAATTCCCAGATTGAACTTCCCCTGGAGAAACATCATATGACATATTGGGAAAATGGCTGACAATGGTTTTCCTTACTAAGTTCATTGAGAAGAAAAGTGGGCGGATGATTTCCCGTCTGTACTCTTTCAGAAGCCCCTAAAACAATCTGACATGCTCTAGGTGGAGCCTGCTTTCCATCCCATCAGTTTGATTTCTGAATGCCTTATGATCATTAGCATTCTTGATTTAAAAAAAAAAAAAAAAAAGCTTTGTCGCATTTGTTAGTCTTGACTTCCAAATCTTCTGTATTCTTTTTTTTTCTCCTTCTCTTTCCCCTTGGCTGTTCTCAGGCTTGGAGAAAAAGCTCGTAGCATGCCATTCCTTCCTCCACTGCTAGAATCCTCCCCCACATCCGACCCTCCCACCTTTTCCTAATGTTTCTCCAGCAAGCCCAGCGCCCACTGAAGAGTGTAAATTAGTGCCTAGTAATTGGTACAAAGGCACTTTCTGTTTCTATGCAACACACGCAAAAAGGAGGGGCAAAAGGAAGAAGAAGAAAAAAAACCCCACAGATGGTTAAAAAGGGAAAGAAGCGAGATCCTCTTTCGGTGGTCTTTGAGCAATCCTGGCTCTCTCTCTCCGCCCCACTTTTTGTTGGAAGTTAGTCACAGGCCTGGGCCTAACTCAGAGCACTTGGTGGCAGCAGTTGTTAGTATTAAAAGAATAGCACTTGGAGGTTGGAAGTGACCTTGAGAGGTCATCACATCCATCATTTTGTCTTTAAGAAAGTGCAGCCCCACCCTCTCTCAGAGAGATGGGGATTGTTCTCCTGAAATGTTTTGGGGCATTTGGAGGGCTTTCAGGCACACCAGCAGGGTTCCAAAGCCACCTCTCTGCCTTGACTAACATGTGAGTGGTCACATTGTGTGTAATCTCCCAGAGCCTTAGCGGTACGTGAGGGTACTAGGTGGTTGGAAGCATTAGCTTCAAGCTTGGTTCTGTGTGTGCCTAGGAATTTTTCCTTTATTTTGAATTATTTGCAGTTTTTCATTTGAATTCTTGCCGCCTCCCCCCACCCCACCTCACCCCCCGGCTGCTTCCCTGTGCTCTCCTGGGGCTTCAGTCTATACTTAACATTTTTGTTTTTCACCTTGGTTTAAAGGGATGCTTCACGGAATTAACCAAGTGAAAGGGCAGAGGTGGAGTTAGCTGGGGTGGCCTATGCCAGTTTTATGGGAGCAGCACTCTCTGAAACAGCCCAAAGCAGTGCTGCTGAGAGGTTTCCTTCCACTGCTTACCTGGAATCCTCCTGAAATTTTAATACCTTTTTGATGCATTAAGGTCAAAAGTAAACATTTGTTTTATCCCAGTCTCACGCAGTCCCCTCAGCAGATAATAGGACTTACATTATTATTCATAAGAATGTGATCCCCACTGAGGGTGTGAGATGCATCCATTTTTTTTTTTTAAACACATGGGACCTTGCAAGGCATTCATTGCCATGTGTGTCCAAAGACTTTTTGATGGTATGCCCGAAGGCTTCTCTGTTAATCTCAGTTTACAGTGTGGCATAATTGACTTTGGAATCCTGAGATGAGAATTGAAGAATCTGGATCTGAAATCTAAAGGTTCTTGAGCTGAGAGAGCCAGTTTGCTCACGATCTAAGCCCAGAACTGCTGCTGTTGGGGCTTTGAATTTGTTTATTTTTTTAATGAAACTGAGAATGATAATTTGAACAGGAGAAGGGCCAATCCTTAACTGGCCAGATTGAGTCTTTTTAAAAAGTGAGGATATTTATTTAAATAGATTCAAATAAGAGACGGAAGCTTAAGCCGTACAAAATTAATGATAAAGATTTGAAATGCAGTCAGTGGTGTTATGTATTCAATGAAGTTTGACCATTTTTCCAAGCTGAGCCTCCATGCTTGTGGAAGGGAGTATCTCCCAAAGTGCCTGACTTGAACCAAAGTGGGAACCAGTGGAATAGGCGATGGACGAAAACACAAAAGTCTCTCTTGAGAGTTTTGGACATTTTAGACCTGGGAACAAAGTTACAGATCATCTTGGCCCAAAGAAATCCAGGGAGAAGAAAAGGTTTCACCATCGTCTCTCTCTTGCAGAGAGCTGTCTTTGATAAGACAGGCAGTTAGAAAGAAAGAGTAAGGCCTGACCCATTTCATATTGAACAGTCAAGACTGAGGAACTGGAATGTGAGGGGCCTTTACCTTCAGTACAGAGACAGGAGACAGAGTCATCAGAGCACAGGCTTTCGGGTCTGTTACTTATGAGTTTTGAATCCTGCCTCCACCACTTTATTTATGACAACTCAGGCTATACTTACCTTCTGTGAGCCTTAGGTTTCTCATCTGTAAAATGGAGCTCAGTGATTACATATTTATGAAGTTGTTATGAGGCTTAATTCAGACAAGGTGTTTAAATCATTTAGCACACCATTATAATTAAAAATTAAGAATTTATATGTGTGTCCCGGAAGCCCTTGAGATTCCTAGAATTTTTGTTCAGAATTCCAGATTAATCCAGCACTGCCTCACTCACTTAAATTATTTATTATTATTATTATTATTTGAGACCGAGTCTCACTCTGTCGCCGAGGCTGGAGTGCAGTGGCACGATGGATCTTGGCTGACTGTAACCTGCACTTTCCCCCAATTCCCCCCTGCTCCCCACTCAAGCAATCCTCCCACCTCAGCCTCCCAAGTAACTGGGACTGCAGATGCACACCACCATGCCCGGCCTATTTTTGTATTTTTTGTAGAGACTGGGTTTTACCATGTTGCCCAGGCTGGTGGTCTCAATCTCCTAAGCTCAAACTGTTTGCCCGCCTCAGCCTCCCAAAGTGTTAGAATTACAGGCTTAAGCCACTATACCGGGCCATCTCACTCACTTAAATTATTTATTGAGTGACTTACATGCAAAAAGCTGTGTAGAATGCTGGTAGCAGGTGCTTTGGATTTTGTGAATAATAGTGATAATATAATATCTAACACTCATTATATGTCAGGTTCCAACCTAAATGGTTTACATGCACTGTCACATTTAAACCCACAGGAATCCTGTGATATAGAAAGGTGCCTTCTGTTCTTCTTATTTAATAAGAGGAATCAGACTGAGAGTTAGTTAACCTAGTTCAAGGTTATACTGGAATTTTCCTAGTCTGTCTCTAGGTGGGTGGAGTTGGGCATGAATTCTTGCTGATCTGGACCCCTTGGGTTTCTGCCAGTGGGAAGAGACCCTGTGTTTTACGTGGTTCTCTTGGATTTGGTCCCAGAGCCACCAGTCTTCAGCTGTCTACTCTTTTGTTGTTCCAACTCTGGCTCGTGGTTGGTTTTCATGAACCTCAGTTAGGAGTGTCAGCAGAAATCTTGGACTCTGACCACACCTACTCTGTATTTGCCATACTTATCCAGAAGCTGCTTCCTTCCCATTGAAAAATGACCTTGTTGTAGGCCCAAAGCTATATGAGTCAGGACAACAGAATCCAAACAGAGACTGGCTTAATAAAAAAAATGAAACTTTACTGGTTCAGGTTATAAACACATCTAGGGGTAGCTCTCATTTCAGTGTCTGTGGGGACAGGCACTCAGCGTCTGCCTCTCCGTGGCTCAGCTTTGCTGCCTTTTGCTTTGGCCTCATTCATGGCAATAGTCCGGGGGTTGGTGGCGGGGAGGAGCTGTCTCCAAATAGTGGTGAGATGGCTGCCCGCAGTTCCAGACTCATATCCTGCCACTTAAGCAAGCCCCAAGGAAAGACAGTTTTCCATTCCCAGTGATTTCAGCAAAAGTTCTGAGCTTTAAGCTCTATGACTAGTTCAGATTGAGTGCCCAATCCCTGAAATGAATCACTGTGGCCTGACTGGGCCACATCCAACCTCTGGGTCTGGAGGTGTGGGGTCACCTTCCCTAGAAGTACATGTAGTCTACTCTGTGAATGGGGAAGGAGTTGTTGCCAAAAGGAAATTTAGTGTGTTATTTCTTCTCCAAAAAGGAATAAATGCCAGACAGGCAAAACCAACACCTATTCACTCTATCGTCCCATTTATTTATTTATTTATTTTTATTTCTATTTTTACTTTTTTTTTTTTTTGAGGCAGAGTCCTGCCCTGTTGCCCATCCTGGAGTACGGCAGCATGATCTCAGCTCACTGCAACCTCCACCTCCCGGGTTTAAGCCACCCTCGTGCCTCAGCTTCCCAAGTAGTTGGGATTACAGCCACACACCACCATGCCTGGCTAATTTTTGTATTTTTAGTAGCGTTGGGGTTTCACCATGTTGACCAGGTTGGATCTCCTGACCTTAGGTGATCCACCCCCCTCGGCCTCCCAAAGTGCTGGGATTATAGGCATGAGCCACCATTCCCAGCTATCATCCCATTTAGAACTACCAACAGAATTTTCCAAAGAACAGAGTTTGACAAAATGAGAGGCAAACAGTATGATCATATTTTGTGTCCTCTATATTTCTCTTTCTTTTGATGGGAGAGAGCTCTGAACTGCCTCTGGAGTTCAACTCGAAAGATAGGCCGTAAGTGAATGTACAAAAGGGTCTTTGCAGAAGATAGATGATTTTGACACGTGTTACGTACTCGCAGGCAAACACCCACAGGCCCTCCTGAGTGGATATTCTAGAAGCCGATACCAAAAGCCTCACATGGAACAAGTATAACAGCAGCAGCAGGGTGAACTTCAAAGCCATTGACTTAGTTTTAATTCCAGTCTGTCCATTTTAATGCCCAGAGAAACAAATCAAATTTACAGAAACATTTATTACCCTATGTACTAACAGATAACAGCCGAGTCTAGCAAAGACGAGCTGTTTATACGGCAGTTTCCACTGAGATTCAGAAGTGTATTCAGCGTGCACAGTGCCTGAGAAAAACACTATAATAAATCATAAGAGGCAAAAAGGAGAGCTTAAAAACAGCTTAACAAAAACACATAAAAGTGACTGAAATCCCTGTGCTACTGTCATTCCACAGTAGTTTTGTACCATTACCATTTAAAGAAAATAAGCAAAATGATGACCAAACAGCTGGCTTTCTCCCGTATTGCAATCCATACTCATGGCCAGCCACAAAATGCTTGTTCAGTGAGCATTATCTCACTAAAGCAGGGGTTCCCAGTGTGAAAAACATGGGCCATTTTCTCTAATCTGAGGCATTTCTTTTTTTTTTTTTTTTNTTTTTTTTTTTTCTAGTTTTTATTTTTATTTTATTTATTTTTATTTATTTATTTTTGAGACAGATTGGAGTGCAGCGGCACAATCTCGGCTCACTGTCACCTCCGCCTCCCAGGTTCACATGATTCTCTTGCCTCAGCCTCCCAAGAAGCTGGGCTTACAGGTGCCCGCTACCACACCCAGCTAATTTTTGTATTTTTAGTAGAGACAGTGTTTTACCATGTTGGCCAGGCTGGTCTTGAACTTCTGACCTCAAGTGATCCACCTACCTCGGGCTTCAGAAGTGCTGGGATTACAGGTGTGAGCCACTGCACCCAGCTAATTTTTGTATTTTTAGTAGAAACGGGGTCTCACCATGTTGGCCAGGCTGGCTTTCTTGAAACAGGTCCTTGCTCTGTCGCCCAGGCTGGAGTACAGTGGCACAATCACAGATCATTCATTGCATCCTCAAACTCCTTGGCTCAAGAGATCTCTCACCTAGTCTCCTAAATAGCTGGGACCATAGGCACTCACCACTATGCCCAGCTAATTAAAAAAAAAAATTTTTTTTTTTTCTTGTAGAGATGGTATCTCTCTATATTGCTCAGGCTGGTCTCAAACTCCTGGCCTCAAGTGATCCTCCTGCCCCAGTCTCCAAAACTGTTGGGATTACAGGCATGAGTCACCACACACAGCCTAACCTGAGGCATTTCTTCTTAAAGCCCTGCTTGCTCCTAAATTTCAAAACATTCTGTAGGAATGAATCCCAAAGAGGGGACCATATTCCTTTTCTAAGATCTCAGGGGGAGGGTTGAGTGGGGGCTGCTTTGTGAAGGTTGGACAGCTCCGACCTGCTGTTCTTTGCGGTCTTTGGTGACAAGCACCAAGCCATGTGACTTAGTGGCTCACTCCATTCCAGGAGTAGAAAGGTTAAATGTTTGGAAAGATGCTGGTGGCCTATGTGGCATATATGAGTAGGATTTACGGTTGTTGCAGCCATATTGTGCTGTGAACAGTGTGCAGAGGTTGAGCCCAGAGGGAAAAAGCTGGATGGAAACACTTGTTGGATGGCGTCACTTTTCACCCTGAGTCCTCATGAATGCCACAACCTAGCAGATAGAGTAGGTGTTGACTAATCAGGCATTGGTCTCTCCATTTCTGCTGCTGGGGGACAATCTTTTTCTTGGCAATTCAGGGTCTCAGTTATTTCTGTATTAAATTGTATTCTCTTTTGGCTAAATGTTTGCAAAATCAGGATTCTCTCTATTATTTGGGGTTCCTTGCCTTTTGTTTCCCTGGGAGTGATCTGTTGTTTGGTGAGCATGGGGGTCATCTCTTGTTTCAGCCTCATGGGAGAGCCATCCATGTTGCATGCTACCCTTTGACCTTATGGTGATGTCCACTGGGATGACTGTCATGCACCTGCCTGTGTCCCCATCCTCACAGGCTGATATCAGTGGCTGTAGGTGTTAGATCTTTGCACCGTGATCCAGTCCCTTTGTGGATTTCTCCAACAGCACCATTTTGGGCTCAGGAACACAGTTCTTTTTCCTACGCTGCACTTATAAGAGTGCATGCACTGGGACCCCTCTCACTTGCAGCTCCCCAACTCCTCAGGTGTCATGGCGTGTGCAGGGTTTCCGAGAGGGCCTTATTTGTTTAAGGCACTTCCTTTAGGCATGCCTCGAAGGCTGTCTCTACAAGGACAGTAAAGACCTGGAGACTTCTGTGTCTCTAATACAGTCCTACCAGCTCCTTCTGTCTTCCTGCCCCTCATGTCCTGGTGGGAAGCTCTGGCAAATCGAGAGTTTTTTAAGCTCAAGGACTTGGGTTTTTCTAAGTGATACTTTGAAAATTAAAGCTCAGTGGCAACTTATTTATCCTAAACTGTGTCTGACCTCCCTGAGGCAATGCATATGAAGGAAGGGCCTGGAAGGCAGAGAATTAGAAAAAAGGCACTGTGAAAGGTCAGTCTCTGTGCTTTTAGTTTGCATCTGGGCTCTTCTTTCACATCTAATCTCATTTTGTGCTTAAAACTGAAGGAGTAATTTGAAAACTGGTTTTAATCTGGTCATACACTATCGTGCAGGGCGCCCTTGGGCAAGTCATCTGCTCTCTGAGTTGGCATCATCTAAACATGACAGGTTTGAATTCCATGGTGATAAAAATCACCAAAAATGCAAAGATTCAAAGAATCTGTTCTTGGGATAGCTTTGCCACTAGGCATTTATATCTTGTTGGGTATTTAGTGCTTAGGTAGATATTATTATTATTTTTTTTTTTTTAATTTTTTTGAGACGGAGTTTCGCTCTTGTTACCCAGGCTGGAGTGCAATGGCGCGATCTCAGCTCACCGTAACCTCCACCTCCTGGGTTCAAGCAATTCTCCTGCCTCAGCCTCCCAAGTAGCTGGGACTACAGGCGTGTACCACCACACCCAGCTAATTTTTGTATTTTTTTTTTAGGAGAGACAGGGTTTCACCATGTTGACCAGGTTGATCTCTTGACCTCGTGATCCACCCGCCTCGGCCTCCCAAAGTGCTGGAATTATAGGCGTGAGCTATCACGCCCTCCCCGGTAGATATTTATTTATTATCTATCTTTCCCACAAATAGCTGGACAGAGGCAGCATTACCTAGTCTGGGCCAGGGCCGGGTCTTTGAAGGGCTATGTGGTTGGGGGGAGGTTGTATCATCTTTCTGGGCCTTTGGAGGATCACTACAATCTCATCCACCTCTAAAATTCTGCAACTGACATATGGTCTTTTATCACACTACACCAAGAGGCAGGTCTTCATTGTGTTAAAAATGTATGTTTAGGGTCCACATTTTGCCTCTGCACTATTTTCAGTTTTCAGGTAGGGCCATATAACTGAGACTTCAAGACAGCTCTTGGCCAGGTGCAGTGGCTCATGCCTATAATCTCAGCACTTTGGGAGGCCAAGGCAGGAGGATCACTTGAGCCAGGAGTTTGAGACCAGCCTGGACTGCATAGTAAGACCCCTGTCTATACAAAAAATAAACAAAATTAGCTGAGTGTGGTGGCACACACCTGTAGTCCAGCTACTTGGGAGGCTGAGGTGGGAGGATCACTTGAGCCTGGGAGGTTGAGGCTACAGTGAGCTGAGATCATGTCACTGGGTGACAGAGTGAGACCTTGCCTCAAAGAAAAATAAATGTATAGCTTTTGCTGAGTCAAGAAACTAAAAAGTCAAGAATCTGTTTTCAGCCAGGCATGGCGGGCTCATGCCTGTAATCTCAGCACTTTGGGAAGCCAAGGCAGATGGATCACCTGAGGTCAGGAGTTCCAGACCAGCCTGGCCAACATGGTGAAACCCTGTCTCTACTAAAAATACAAAAATTAGCTGGGCATGATGGCAGGCACCTGTTATCCCAGCTACTCGGGAGGCTAAGGCACAAGAATCGCTTGAACCCAGGAGGCGGAGGTTGCAGTGAGCCGAGATCCTGCCATTGCACTCCAGTCTGGGTGACAAAGCAAGATTCTGTCTCAAAAAAAGTACAAAGAGAAAAAACTAGGAAACAAATAAAAACATGCTGCTTGCTTTTTTTCTTTTCTCTCCTTTCTCTCTTATTTTTATACAGCTTAAAAAAAAAAAAAAAATTGCCTGCTGTCTTTTGTTTGAGTTCTGCTGGGACCATGTGTGCTATCTCACAGATAGCTGAGGTTGGGAACATGCACGTGATGTTTGGATAGGCTTGCTTCTTAGACTCCAGCATGCTTAAATGAGGAAGTACTGCATACAGATGTCACAAACACATACCCACTTCCCATATTTCAGAACCTAAAGCATAGGACAAATTGCTTTCTACAAATAAACCGAGATCCGGAAGTAAAATCTCACACCTACGCTCTACGCTGTCTCTGTTGTATCAACAAATAAAATATAAACAGAAGCCAAATCACAAGGAGGACTCAGTGAGAGGTCAGAAGTAAATGGTAATAATATGATGGGATGGCATTCAGGCAGGATTATTCTTTCAAAGCCTATCAAATATTTTTATTCATGCAAAGCAATGTTTCTGATAAACAGACTTTTGAATGAATGATTTTTGAGTTCAATGTTTATTGAAATGATGTATGCAGGAAAATGTGGACTTCTCTGTACCCAGGAATGGCCTGCACACTTCTTCTTTCGTTGTATTGGTTCTGCGTGTGAGGGTAATGGAGAATGGGGAAAAAAGCAACTGTTCATGTTTTGTACCTGCATGTCAACATTGCTTTTTGGTGGGGAAGAAGCCAGATGGTGATGGACAATGGGGTGCTGGAGGCCTAGGCAAGGCAGGTCTGTATGGATGCATGCCCCACCAGCCTGGTCCATGAGTAATGCTTTCTTGGACTCAAATCTTTGCATCTCTTCACTATCTGACTCCTCTCACCAGCTTTCTAACAAGGACACTCCTTTGTTGGGCAACCCCCACTGTTACTGTTTGTGTATTTCCACCTCTGAAGGAAGATTCCTGTCCATTCTTATAAGGCGGCCATGTCCCTTTCACATATGGAAAAAGTAGGAAAGGTAGAAATAGAGAAGGAATGAGAAAACAGATGTAGTATGTTCAGGAAGTTTCTGTCTTTCTCCTTTTTTGAGTCAGAGTCTTACTCTGTTGCCCAGGCTGGTATGCAATGGCGCGCAATCTCAGTTCACTGCAACCCCCACCTCCCGGGTTCAAGCAATTCTCCTGCCTCAGCCTCTCAAGTAGCTGGGATTATAGGCATGTGCTACCATGCCAGGCTAATTTTTGTATTTTTTTTTCTTAATTTTTGTATTTTTAGTAAAGACTAGGTTTTGCCATGTTGACCTTGACCTCCTGACCTCAAGTGATCCACCCACTTGGCCTCCCAAAGTGCTGGATTACTAGTGTGAGCCATCGCACTGGGCCAGGAAGTTTCTGACTTTCTGACAATTAGTTTGAGTAGAAGACAAAAAGACTCTTCTCCTCTCTTTGGTCGTGGATCAGTTACTGGAGTGTCCCAGTGATTTCTCAATGGCAAGTAAATCACCCCCTGCCCTCCACTTCCATGCCCGTGGAATATATTCTTTTAAAAATTTTGAAGAGATGAGGTGTCACTATGTTGCCCATGCTGGTCTTGAACTCTGAACCTCAAGCAGCCCTCCCTCCTCAGCCTTCCAAAGTGCTGGGATTACAGGAATAAACCACCATGTCTGGCCTGGAATATATTCTTGATCAAGCCATTTGTGGAATGGTTTGAACTCAGATGTATCACTGTTTTCAGTGAGACTTTTAAAAAATGCTAAAATCACTTTTTCTGACTTTTTCTCATAAGTGAAATGTATGCTCACTTAAAAAAATCAGAAAACATAGGGAAAAGTTACAAAAGGAAGAAGTTATTTTTTCTAATTTTTTTTTAATTTTTAAATTTACAGTCACTCTCTATTTAAGAAGTTATTCTTTATCTCCTCACTGGTAGATAGTAATTGTTCAAATTGTATATATTTTCTTTTTACTTTTTAAAAATGTTTTTATTGTAAATTGTAGTAGAGATGGGGGGGCGCCTTACTGTTTTGCCCAGGGTGGTCTTGAACTCCTGACCTTAACCTCCCAGCGTGTTAGGATTACAGGTGTGAGCCACCTCACCCAGCCCATATTTCATATATATTCTTCCAAGATTTTTCTCTAGATATATATTCATAACCTTATGTAGCTTATCATACATCGTTCTTCTTATTTAGCAGTGTATGGCTAACATCTTTCCATTTCATTATGTAACAGTCTGGTACCTTCTTCACAGGTACATATTAGTCCCTTGTAAGCATGTACTGTATGTATTAAACCAGTTCTTTATTGTTCAGCATTTAAGTTGTTACCAACTTTTAGCTCTCATAAGCAATCCCTTTTCATGTCCATATCTAATTATTATCAAATTAATTACCAGAAATAATCTGTAAGAGAATATTGCCAGATGGCCCTTGGATTAATTATAAATCCCACCAATGTGGTAGAAGGCCTGTTTCCTTATGCCTCCACCAATGGTAGGTATGAACAGACTTTTTAACGTTTTCACTGGCCTCACAGATAGCTTTCTGGTTTCTTAATTGGCATGTTTTGATTACTTGTGCAATCGAATACATTTT
>NW_016107470.1:2648083-2653617 GCF_001604975.1 Cebus imitator | reverse complement strand
TTTTTTTTTTGAGGCAGGGTCTGGCTTTGTCACCCAGACTGGATTCCAGTGACAGGATCTCAGCTCACTACAACCTCTGCCTCAGTGGCTCAAGTGATCCTCCCACCTCTGCCTCCTGAGTAGCTGGGACTGTAGGTATGCACCACAAAGCCTAGATAATATTTGCATTTTTAGTAGAGATAAGGTTTTGCCATGTTGCCCGGGCTGTTCTCAAACTCCTGGGCTCAAGCAATCTGCCTGCCTAGACCTCCCAAAGTGCTGAGATTACAGGCATGAGCCACCTTGCCCAGCCAGTATTTCTTATTTTATAAATTGTTTATTTGCATCCTTGCCCACTTTTATTAAGTTGGGCTATTCTTTTTGATTTGCAAGTCCTTTTTGTGTTACAGATTTTAACCTTTTGTCATATGCTGTAATTTCTTTTTTATTCATTGTTTTGATTCTTAAATATTTCTACCTATATAATATTTTTAATATGTGGAAGTTTAACATTTTTATGTATTCAAAACTATCCTTCAAGTAGGATTTTGCTTTCGGTTTCACGTTTAGAAAGTCTCTCTGCATTCCAGGATTCTAAAAATATTCACCTATATTTTATCATTATGGTTTTATTTTTTACATTTACATTTATAGCCCATTTGGAAATCGTTTGAGTGAAAAGTATGACGTAGGAATTAAGATCTAATTTTTTTCTCTTACCTGATGTCTAAGCCACTTACTGAATTAAACATTTTTTGTTTCACTGATTTGAAATATCCCATTTGCCATGTGCAGAATCCCTATAGATTCTTAGGTTTATTTTCAGACCCTACTCTGTTCCATTGATTTGTCTTTTCCTATGCTGCTATCTCACTATCTTAATTATTACAGCTTTAATAATACATTTTAATAACCAGTATTGCAAGTGCTCACTTATTATTTGTTCTTCTGCAGCATTTTCTTGGCAAGTTGGGCATGTTTATTCTTCCAAATGAACTTCAGAAATAATTTTGTCAAGTTCTGGAAAAAGAAATTCTTATGGTGTGTGTTAATTTCATAGATGAATTTGTACAGAATTGCCATATTCACACCATTCAGCCTTACCATCCAAGAGCCTGGCAAGCATTTCATTTATTCATTTTCTTTTACATCAAGGCTTCATGGATTTCTTCACCAAGGTCCTGAACTTGTATTGTTAGGCTTATTCTGACTGGTTACGGCTAGCATAGAAGAAAATCAGTGCTGTTTTGTATAGTTAGACCTGTGAATGCACTTTTAGTCTAGATGGTTACGGCTAGCATAGAAGAAAATCACTGCTCTTTTGTATAGTTAGACCTGTGAATGCACTTTTAGTCTAGATTACTCAGTTATCTTGAATTTTTTCAAATAGAAAGTTGTGTCAATTGCAAATAATTCTTATTTATAAACCCCCTCATTCTAACCATTTACTTCTTATTTTATCAAATTGTACTCACTAGTATTTCCTGGAAAATGTTAAATTTTATCAATGGGAGTGGGTGTCCATTCATGCTTTGGGCTAGACTTTAGTAGTTAATACTACCTTTATTCTACTGTAGACCCTGCTGAGGAAAGGTTTCAGAGCTGATCTTTTATCCTGCTAAGGAATTATTCTGTTTTCCTGAAAGCTTTTATTAGGGATGTTTGTTCAATTTTATCATATACTATTTTGTATACAATAGAAGTGTGTGTGTGTATATATATATATATAATACTGTGTGTGTGTGTGAGAGCTGTTAAATGGGAGAATAATATCAATATGATTTTCTAATATCAAATTGTCCTTTTTAAAATTACATTTCTTTTGTAGAGTTGGGGTCTAACTGTGTTGCCCAGGTTGGTCTTGACCTCCTGGGCTCAAGAAATCCTCCCATCTCAGCCTTCCAAAGTACTGGGATTATAGGTATGAGCCACCACAGCCAGCCCAAATTATTATTTTATCTCTGGAGTCCTAGTGCCATTTTTGCAATCAGAAAGCACTCTTTTTTTTTTTTTTTTTTTTTTTTTTTTTTNATATAAAGAATGTTAACTGATAACGGACTTAGAGCAGCCTGATCTAGTAACAGAGCACAATTTTTTTTGAGACAGGGTCTTACTCTTACCCAGGCAGGAGTGAAGTGGCACAATCATAGCTCACTGCAACCTCAACATTTGGGCTCAAGCAATCTTCCTGCCTCAGCCTCCCAATTAGCTGGGACCACAGGCATGCACCACTACCCCTGGCTAATTTCTTGTATTTTTGGTAGAGATGAGACTTCACCATATTGCTCAGACTGGTCTAGAACTTCTGTGTGCAAGTGATCCACCATGAGCAGCTGACCATTATTTTTCTTCCAGAAGAAGTCTTGATTTTGCACATCTGCAAGCAACTTTGATTCTTAATTGGCAATTTTAGAGTTTTATTCTGAAAGGGAGGCCTAAATCCCTTAGATTTGTTTTTTACCAGATTGGTTTACTTTTGCTAGAAGCAATGGAAGCTTTTGTTTTTGTATTTTTGACCTTCCTGCCTTGATGAAAGTTGGGCCATTTTAGGCCCATCCCTGGACTTGGGTCGGGAAGGGAAGATGAGAAAAACCAGGTAAGAAAGAGACAACATTCAGATGGTAGGCCTCCCTGACCTCAGGTAGGACTTCAGTGGCAGCCTGGACAGCTCAGGGAGCCTGGGGAGGTTGCTCCAGTGAGCAAGCCCAGCACTTTCCAAGTGCCTAGCCTCTACTCAATGGAGAACTCACCTCCATGCATTTCAGGACTGCCCACAAAGAATAGGCTTCATTTGGCATCATCAACTAATCGTAGCCGAGGAGGCTCCCTCTCAAAAGCAGTAGCGTCCTTATGTACTAAATAGGCAAGCACACAGCCAGGGGGCCCCAGTCTGCTGCTCTTGCACCCTCCGTAGGCCAGGAGAATTCTGGACACCTGATCTGTCTCTGCAATGAAAGTGTTTTACACATTTTGTGAAGTGTTCAGTGGCATTTTTGATCACATTTATTTTATACTCTGAACTGAGTCAGTCAGCAAGAGGTGCTTAGCTTGTTACTGAAAGAGGCGGGAAGTGGTATATAAATAATGAGGACGCAGAGAAACTTGTGCTGTTAACAGCTCTCCTCCACTAAAGCGGGGTTTATTGTGTCACTGCCTCTGGGTGTGTTTTCCTGTGAAGGCCAGATATAAAGCAGTGGTACAAGTCTGTTGGGTTTTTTTTCCCCTTTCCCTGGGGGATGGTAACTCCCATTAATACTACAGATTCTCTAATTGATAGTTGCGTTGGTGTGTGATTTGTTCTGCATGAAGGTTGACCATTTTCTTTTATACCTTAGCACTGAGCCTCAAAGAGAGGGCCTGACTTGGTTTCCCCTAGGCTGCCAGATGAAGGTCAAGTCACTATCTCTCTCTTCCTCTGCAAATCATTTCTGGCCCCATTCAGCCTTAATTCTGTTCTTGTCTACATGTGACTTCCCCATTCCCTGCTTTCTTAGATGCAAAACATTTATCATTTTCTAAATAATACCTTATTATATGACTGCCATTAACTAATATGCTGGGATGTTAAACATCATGGCATGTTAGATCCAAACTCTCCACTGTGTTAAAAAGGTGAAAGATTTTTTAAAGGGCTGCAAATTGTAGGTCCCTAAGCAAAATCCAACCTGCGTACACACCGCTGGATGGCACCATAATTTATAATGTTAAACTTGAATGCCTCTAAGTAGGGAAAGCACCCTTCAGTTCACCACGGAATCCATTATGATCCATGATTGAATGCACCTGCTCCCACCCTGCCCCAGCCTGTGTCTGGCTCCTGAAGATGTTTGAATTTACAAATTCGGGTGCACACCAGTTAGAAGTTCAAGTCCTCTGTTTTTTATTTATTTGAGACAGGGTCTTACTCTGTCGCCCGACTGTAGTGCAGTGGTGTGATCTTGGTTCACTGTAACCTCCATCCTTCAGGTTCGAGCAATTCTCATGCCTCATCCCCAGTAGCTGGGATTACAGGTGTATAACACCAGCCTGGCTTCAAGTCTTCTGATTGAGATCAGGAATCAGCCAACTTTTTGCAAAAGGGCCCGACAGTAAATATTTTCAGCTTTGCAGGCTATTCAGTCTCTGTGGGCAACAGCTCAACGCTGCTGTTTTGAAAATGCAGCTGCAGATAATACCTAAACCAATGAGCAGGGCTGTTTCCAATAAAACTATATGTGGGCCGGGTGCAGTGGCTCACGCCTCTAATTCCAGCACTTGGGGAGGCTGAGGCGGGTGGATCACAAGGTCAGAAGATCGAGACTGTCTTAGCTAACATGGCAAAACCCCGTCTCTACTAAAATATAAAAAATTAGCCGAGCATGGTGGTGTGCACCTGTAGTCCCAGCTACTCGGGAGGCTGAGCCAGGGGAATCCCTTGAACCCAGGAGGCAGAGGTTGCAGTGAGCCTAGGTCACGCCACTGCACTCCAGCCTGGTAACAGAATGAGACTCCATCTCAAAAAAACCAAAAAAACAAAAATATATGCAGACATGGTAATTTCATGTAACTTTCTCCTGTCATGAACATTCTTTTAATTTTTTTCAACCACTTGGTAAAAACCAAATATAAGAATGGTATAAGCTATTCTTAGCTCATGGCAGGCCAGATTTGGCCAGGGCTGTGGATTGCTAGCCCCTGATTTAGATCACTGACCAAAAAGTTCTTTTGTTTTCCAAAGGATGCCAGATAAACCAAAATGATCCTGGGCCTTTTATACTAGCAACTCACTTCCAAGCAGATCTGTTTTAAATGCGTAAAAACAGTAAACTTGAATTATACAAGTTACATGAGTCTGACGAAGGCCGCTATCAGCTCCTGATTTTCTCCGGACTCTGTGGGTGTCCCTCTCTGCTGTCTGTGCAACACTTCAGGGATAAGGATGCCAGGTCAATGACAGCACCTGGATTAGAAGCAATGAGAACCATCACAAAATGACAGCTCCAAGGGGCAGTCAAGAGAGTATCACTGTGAGCTAGATGGAAAGCGAATTCAGTAGGAACAGACCCTGATTACACTTGAAATATATGTAAGTCACAAGCATAGAAACTTAGCTCTCCTGTTCCGACGGCTTCATGCCAGTTTTCCACGATCACTTCTATAAAAGCCATCTTCCTAACACAGCAAGAGTATCTTATTTCTTTTCCAGTCCTAGCCCACAGCTGAATGGTCTTCTGGTCCATTTTCCCCACGGTAGACACAGATCCATCCCCTCCACTAAATGAATCCCCTCCTCTCATGACTCACTTGAAAGAAACGAGTACATGTGCCAGTGAAGAGGCTAAGCCACATTAGCACTCCTCCAAGAAAACCACTTCTGATGAGTTTTTGTCCTAACAAGCATTGAGAAAACACTGAGCTCTTCCTTTCATTGTTTTCCTCACAACCACATCAGAAAGGAGTGGAGAAAGGGCCCCAGGAAGGACCGAGCAGAGAGGGCATTTGTTTTGGCTTTTTTGCAATTTATCATTCTATGATTTCTGACCCCTTATATATATATATATATATATATATATATA
>NW_016107470.1:2637560-2648023 GCF_001604975.1 Cebus imitator | reverse complement strand
GTTGCTCTGTCGCCAGGCTAGAGTGCAGTGGTGCGATCTCGGCTCACTGCAACTTCTACCTTCCGGGTTCAAGCGATTCTCCTGCCTCAGCCTCCTGAGTAGCTGGGACTACAGGCACACGCCGCTACACCCGACTAGATTTTTGTATTTTAGTAGAGATGGGGTTTCACCATGTTGGCCAGGATGGTCTCAATCTCCTGTCCTTGTGATTGACCCACCTCAGCCTCCCAAAGTGCTGGGATTACAGGTGTGAGCCACCGCACCCAGCCTCCCTTTTTATATTTTTAATAGAACATGTTTAGAAAAACATTTCCCCCACAGCTGCTTCGTTAGGGTTAAAGAGGACTTCACGGCTATTCTAATTCTGGAATAGCCCAGAAGGCTCCTCCAGTAACTAGTAATATCTGAGCAGATTTCAATCTGAGTGACCAGGAGGAAGAACAGACTGTGTGTGTGTGTGTGTGTGTGTGTGTGTGTGTGTGTGTGTGTGTGTAAATTCTGAGCATTTACCAAATGCTTGGCACCATGAGTAGGATAAATATACATGACATTGTTTTTGCCTCAAGGTCTGAAGTGGGTTAAAATGCTGTTTCTTTAATAGAAGTTGCAGAAGTGTAGTTTTCAACTCCATGTCTTTGTTGAGTTTTTCAGGGGAAGGTCTTTTTTTTTTTTTTTTTTTTTTTTTTAGAGCCCCACCCCTGAGAATCGAAATGCGTTAATAACTCTAGTGCTCATCCACCTTGAGTAGGGCCCAGCATTCATTGGTTTGCTATTGCCTTTTGCTGCTGTAGCTCTTCAGTTCAGAGCTCCAAGAGGATTTGCACATAGATCTGCACATAGAGAATCAGCTGCTACAGATTCGTTTTACCCACATTGAGTTTCGTCGAAAAATACATTGTACGGGGTGTTGTTATGACTATTGCTCTGCTTAGAGAACAGCAGAGAGCCTTCATCATGTATAGATTATCACAAAGGTGGCACAGTTGGTTTTGTTTGGTTTTGTTTTATCATACTTCTGCATCTCATCAGCACAGGTCAACAGAAGCTGGGGAAAATAGAATGAATAATTTTGGATGACTCAAATGCACCATGCTGGACAGCTCCCAGCCTCTGCAATTTCTCTATGGGTTCCAGGAAGGCCGGGACAGGAGTGAGAAAATATTCACTCCTCACACCTAGCCGAGGAGTGTCTGGAGAGTTCTGTGGAAACCAGGAGTCTGTGTGTCCTCTGTCTATGCGGCAGCTGTTGTCAGCTGTGCTTGGAAAGGTGTGAAGAGCGGGGAGGCAGGCTCTCGGGAGTCAGGCGATGGCAGTCACTTACAAGGGGAGCAAGTAAGGTTCTCGTCATCAACAGCTCCTCTACTTGTCTGCCTGTGTGTGTCCTCCCCAAATGCAGACATGGGCCCTCTCCTGCCTTCGCCTTGTGGGGTGGGAGCAGCAGGAGGTTCTGGATGCTTGCCTGATCACATCTGGCAGGCAGGGCTTAGCTGCTTTATCAGTGGGACAGACATTAGCGTGAATCCAAGGAAAGCAATCAGAAAGGGGGGGATGTGCAAACTGTCAAGTCCCTAGGACCCCCAGGAGTCAGGACAGCCAAGTGGCCAAGAGCACAGGCCTTGGGGTCAAGCAGATGGGGCCAACTCATGACTCTGCTTTCCAGTTGTGTGACCCTGAGCACAGAGTCTAGCCTCCAAGCCTCAGTTTTCTCATCTGTGAAATGGGGCAACCTTGTGGGGTGCTTGTGAGAATTTAGTGAGAAGGTACAGGAAGTCCTTAGCTCTATGCTTAGAACAATGTTAGTTCATCTTTTACAAGGAATATGGAAGAAACTAAAATTGTTTGGTCTGGAGAAGAGATTAGAGAAAAACATATCTGTCTGCAGATATTTAAAGGACAATTATGTGGCAGAGGGAACAAACTTACTTTTTAAAGTATGGCCTGTGCAGGAAGGCAGATTTTTTTTTTTTTTTTTTTCTGTTGAGATGGAGCCTCACTCTGCTGCCCAGGCTGGAGGGCAGTGGTGCAATCTCAGCTCACTGCAATCTCCACCTCCCAGGTTCAAGTGATTCTCCTGCCTCAGCCTCCCAAGTAGCTGGGACTACAGGCACCTGCCACCATACCTGGCTAATTTTTTGTATTTTTTTAGTATAGATGGGGTTTCACTGTGTTAGCCAGGATAGTCGCAATCTCCTGACCTCATGATTCGCCTGCCTGGACCTCCCAAGGTACTGGGTGAGCCACCTCACCCAGACAGATTTTATATCAACAAAAGAATGTTTGTGACAGAGATGCTCAGGAACAACCAGGCTGTCTTGTCAGGTTTGGTACTCTGTCATTAGTCTTTTGGCCAACAGATGCTGAGTGGCCCCTGCACTCAGGAGCTCAGGGAGAAATGCTCACTCCAGGTGGGAAGTTGGTTAGACCCAATGCCAGTTCTCTTCCATCCTGTGACACCAAGACATTTAGCAAAGGGGATCAGCCTTTTGACTCTTGAAAGAATTTATGAAACCAGCAATTGTGTGGAATAAAACCAGAAAAAAAAAAATTTCCAAGGGCCCTATTGGGTACCAAATGGCAAGCTCATTTGCTTAGAGATGTTAGCAACTTTCTCATTGTATTAGCTGGGGCTGCCATGACACACGACCACAGACTCGGTGTCTGGAACAACAGACCTCTTATGTCCTCACAGTTCTGGAGATTGGGAGTCCCAAGTGGGGGCGGGGTACAGATTGGTTTCATTGGAGGCCTCTCTCCTTGGCTTGTTAGATGGTCGCTCTGTCGCTGTCTTCCCCACGGTCTTCCCTAATCTTCACATGACTGTGTCCTTGCCTCCTTTTATGAAGACAACAGTCGTAGATTAAGGCCTGCCCTCGTGACCTTGTTTAACCTCATTTGCCTCTTGAAAGGCCTTAACTCCAAATGCGGTCATCTTCTGGGGCACTGGGGGTTAAGGCTTCAACATAGGGACTGTGGGGAAGGGGACACGTAACAATCATCTCCAAGGGTTTTATCCTCTGAGTCGTAGGGTCTCTTGACCCTGACCGGCCTTCGGAATCGTTTTCAGGTTCTTTAAGCTGTAACCTGTCTGATTCCTTTCTCTTAGGTGAACGGCCCTTTCCCTGCACGTGGCCAGACTGCCTTAAAAAGTTCTCCCGCTCAGACGAGCTGACCCGCCACTACCGGACCCACACTGGGGAAAAGCAGTTCCGCTGTCCGCTGTGTGAGAAGCGCTTCATGAGGAGTGACCACCTCACAAAGCACGCCCGGCGGCACACCGAGTTCCACCCCAGCATGATCAAGCGATCGAAAAAGGCGCTGGCCAACGCTTTGTGAGGTGCTGCCCGCGGAAGCCAGGGAGGGATGGACCCCGAAAGGACAAAACTACTCCCAGGAAACAGACACGAAAACTGAGCCCCAGAAGAGGCACACCGACGGCACAGGAAGTCACTGGTCTTTGATCAATATTCTGATTTTCCTCTCCCTGCATTGTTTTTAAAAAGCACATTGTAGCCTAAGATCAAAGTCAACAACACTTGGTCCCCTTGAAGAGGCAACTCTCTAAACCCGTCTCTGACTGTTGGAGGGAAGGCAAATGCTTTTGGGTTTTTTTTTTTTTTTCTCCTTTATTTTTTTGGGGGGAGGGTAGGGGTGGGTGGTGGGAGGGGGGTAAGGCCAAGACTGGGGTAGAATTTTAAAGATTCAACACTGGTGTACATATGTCCGACTGGGTGAGTTGATCTGTGGCCTCACACAGTGATTCTGGGCCCTTATGCTTGCTGTCTCTCAGAATTGTTTCCTTAACTTTTAATGTAATGACGAGTGTGCTTCAGTTTGTTTAGCAAAACCACTCTCTTGAATCACGTCAACTTTTGAGATTAAAAAAAAAAAAACGCCATAGCACAGCTGTCTTTATGCAAGCAAGAGCACATCTACTCCAGCATGATCTGTCATCTAAAGACTTGAAAACAAAAAACAGTTACTTATAGTCAATGGGTAAGCAGAGTCTGAATTTATACTAATCAAGACAAACCTTTGAAAGGTTACACTAAGTACAGAACTTTTAAACCTTGCTTTGTATGAGTTGTACTTTTTGAACATAAGCTGCACTTTTATTTTCTAATGCAGAGGATGAATAAGTTAAATACATGCTTTGAGGATAGAAGCAGACATTCTGTTTGGCACCACGTTATAATCTACTTATTTTTACAGTATACACGTTTCCCTAAGAAATCATGGCAGAGATGTGAGGGCAGGATATACACAACAGACGCTGAAGGAGAAGGAGGGTAGGTAGTGTTTCACAAAAGAAAAAGAACCAACAGATTTTAACTCTATTAACTTTCCAAATTTTCCTATGCTTTTAGTTAACATCATCTGATTGTATCATAGTGCCACTAGGGGGGAGGGCTTTTGACTCTGTCGGGTTTTATTTGAACGTGTGCATAACAGTATCTAGATCTGGAAACAGCTGTTTTTTGGGGAAAAAGGTTTGTTGGTCTCCTTCCTGTGTTCCTACAAAACTCCCACTCTCAGGTGCAAGAGTTATGTAGACGGAAAGGGAGCTGAAATAGAAAAAGAAAAATCAACCCCTGTAAGTAGTGAATGCCAAGGGAAAATACCACGATGATTTCAGAGGAGGCTCTGCAAAATCATCCCTTTTGGAGAACGTAGGCAAAATGGAATACTACGAATGAAATCACATCACTGTATCTTTTACATTGATAGCCTCACCACTAATCTATCTTGTATCTAGGTGTCTACAATGGCCGAAACCACTACATCATCTGTAATATGCCATACCTGAAAACTTAATTGTGGCCTATACGAGGCCAGAAAAGTGAACTGAGATTTCATAGTTAAGAAAAGACCTCAAATGAGGGGAGTCAGCAGTGATCATGGGGGAAATGTTTACATTTTTTTCTTAGGAAGTAACACTTTCTGATGATTTTATCTGATATTTAAAACAGGGAGCTATGGTACATTCTGGTTTATACTTGTGCTCTAAAATGTGTTGTGTAAACATAGGGTGCCTACCGATTTCACCTGACACATGCTCGCTTCTGATTCAGAATCAGAGTGGGCTCCTGAAGTGGGCGCAGGTCACGGCTGACTCCAGCTTCCAATACAACAGCCATCACTAGCACGGTGTTTTTTTGTTTAACCAATGTAGTTGTATTAGTAGTTCTATAAAGAGAACTGCTTTTAACATTAGGGACTGGGAGCAGTCCATGGGATAAAAAGGAAAGTGTTTTCTCACGAGAAAACATGTCAGGAAAAATAAAGAACACTTTCTACCTCTGTTTCAGATTTTTGAAACACTTATTTTAAACCAAATTTTAATTTCTGTGTCCAAAATAAGTTTTAAGGACATCTGTTCTTCCATACGAAATAGGTTAGGCTGCCTATTTCTTACTAAGCTCATGGAATGGTTCTGCTTATGATACTCTGCACGCTGCCTTTTAGTGAGTGAGGAGTTTGGGGTTGCCTAGCAACTTGCTAACTTGTAAAACAAGTCATCTTTCCCTCACAGAAAGAACCGAAAGAAAACAAGCAAAGTCAGTGAAAGACAATCTTTATAGTTTCAGGAGTAAATCTATATGTGGCTTTTGTCAAGCACTTAGATGGATATAAATGCAGCAACTTGTTTTAAAAAAATGCACAATTTACTTCCCAAAAAAGTTGTTACTTGCCTTTTCAAGTTGTTGACAAACACACATTTGATATTCTCTTATATGTTATAGTAATGTAACGTATAAACGCAAGACTTTTTATTCTTTGTGATTAAATCCTGTTTTAAAATGTCACAAAACAGGAACCAGCATTCTAATTAGATTTACTATATCAAGATATGGTTCAAATAGGACTACTAGAGTTCGTTGAACACTAAAACTATGAAAAAATTACTTTTTATATTAAAAAGACCATGGATTTAACTTATGAAAATCCAAATGCAGGACAGTAATTTTTGTTTACTTTTTTAACCAAACTGAATTTTTGAAAGACTATTGCAGGTGTTTAAAGAGAAAGAAAAGTTGTTTTATCTAATACTGTAAGTAGTTGTCATATTCTGGAAAATTTAATAGTTTTAGAGTTAAGATATCTCCTCTCCTTGGTTAGGGAAGAAGAAAGCCCTTCACCATTGTGGAATGATGCCCTGGCTTTAAGGTTTAGCTCCACATCATGCTTCTTTTGAGAATTCTATTTGGTAGTTATAATTACAGAAACTGATTAGTTTGTCAGTTTGCAGATAGATTTAGCACAGTACTCATCACTCTGGATAGATTGAGATGTTCTTTCACAACAGATGATCTGTAACACTGTAAGATACTGATCTTTACAACTGTTTAATCAGTTTTATTTTTGTACAGTATTAGTGACCTAAGTTATTTTGCTGTCCTGTTTTTGTAAATCAAATGAAATTATAAAAGAGGATTCTGACAGTAGGTATTTTGTACATATGTATATATGTTGTCCAAATAAAAATAATAAATGATAAAGACTGAATTGTTCCAGCCATTCTGTGTTGTAAAAGGGGGCTATTTCACCATAATGAAAGTTACTTCTTTAACCTGTGTTCACAGGATTTTGGGATGAGTGCAAAGATCATTTTACCCTGTACCTTTCAACACATGCAATATTTATATAGACTTGTGTGCATCTACTATTCACAGACCTCTGAGGAAGTACATGGAATAGAGGTCACTTGAAACCACTGTGTTATGCTGGAGGGGAATATTTATATTTTGGGAGATAAATCACTTTAAGAAGCTTTTAGAGCTCATAACTGTGCAGGTTATACTAGGAACTGCTCAGAGAAAGTTGTAAGCTCAGCTTATGCTCTTGATATACGATATTAATAAGAACACACAAGTTGTTGAGGTTTCATTTGAGTCAATGAAAAATAACACCAAGCAAAGACAAGCATCAAAGTGTGTGTGTGTGTGATTTATGCAGATATATACTGGCTCTTAATCTTTTACTGTAAACTAGTCAAGGTATTTGGTGTTTCGGTTTTTCTCATTTAATCCTTACAGCAGCTCTGTACAGTAGATAATTATTATTATATACATATTTCTGATGAGGAAATTGAGGATTGGATAATTTGCCAAGAGGCACATCTAATAAGTGGCACAGACAGTGTTTAAATTTGGATCTGCTGAATCCAACCCTCCATCTTTCTATGCCTGCATCACAGCAGCAAGGGATTTACTGGGGTGCACCATTCACTTGACCCCATTTTATTGAGCATACCTATTAGTGCCAGGCGCTGTTGTCACTCTGGATACAATGGTGAAAAAATAGACAAGGTCCCTGTGTTCAGGGAGTTTCTGTTAGTAGAGGGAAATACGTAGCAAGTAAATAAATTATCCATGTACTCTCAGATAGGGATAAGCATAATGATGAGAATAGAACAGGGTGGTGTGATTATGACTTGAGGGGTGGGGAAAAGCTACTACAGACTGAATAGTCAGGGAGGTCTCCCTGGGGGTCTTCATATTTAAGCTGAGACCTAGATGACTAAAAGGAGGTAGCTTTAGAAAATGTGTAGGGAGTATGGAAGGAGTTTGGCAGGAATGCAACCAGCGTTTGGAGAGACAGCATGACAGTGGGGTGACTGGAATACAGGATGAGAAGGGAAGGGAAGTGCTGGGGCGGTTGGCAGGGCCCAGGTCACAAGGGCCATGTACTGCAGGTTGTAATATGGTGTTTGATTTTGATTCTAAGGGGAGGGGAAATCTGCTGGAAGCTTTAAAGCAGAAGAGTACTATCATCCCACTTGTATTTCAGCAAGCTCTTTCTGAGTGCAGAGTGGAAAATGGATTTTAGAGGGACAACGGTGGAGGCTGGGAGACTAGCCAAGAGATTTCTATTTCTCTGGGCAAAAGATGATGGTTTTCCAGTCCTGGTGGTTAGCAGTGGAGGTGGAAAGAAGTGAATGGTTTCAAGAAATACATCAGAGGCAGAGTCATTTGGACTTGGTGATGCTAGGATGCTGGGAGTAAGGCATAAAAAAGTCTAGTAATGACCCTCAAGTCTAGGCCTGAGCAACAAGTAGATCACTGCAGAGTGGTGAGGGTGGAGGAAAGGGGGAAAATGGGGGAGGGATGAGGGAAAGCGCATGGATTCATCTCTGGACATGTTCAGGTTGCAGTGCCTGTCAACTGGGAATGTCAAGAGAATGACTACATTGTTCAGCTCTCAAAAGAAGTGGACTGGACTGGAAATTTGGATGTCATAGTCATATTTGATAGTAACTAGAGCCAAAGAAGGGGATGAGATCACCTGGGTGAAGAAGTAGCCAGAGCCTAGAACCAAAGAAGAGGAGAAGGAGGAGGCAGAAAGGTAGCTCAGGAAATAACAGGATAAACAAAACCCAGAAAATCGCAAGGCTGTGGAGTAAGGGGTAGGCTAGTCAATTGTGCTGAATGATATTGAGGAGTATAGTAAGACCAGTGCTGAGAATCATCCCCAAATTTAGGAATCTGAGGTTATTGGTGACTGATTAGAGCCATTTTATTAGAACGGCAGAAGTAAACAGCTGGTTGGGGAGGGAGAGGAGCAATTGTAAGGTGAAAACTATAAACAGGAAGTATCGTCAATTCTTGCATAGTTTGTAAACTTGATTTATATACAACAAAAGAGGAAAAAGGAGGCACAAGAAAAAAAAAGACAAGACGAAGGAAAATAGAATGCACATGCCACTTAAACCTTACTAAAAGTTAGATTCTCAATTTGGATCAAAAGCAAAGTCACAGCTTCTCAAGAGGCTGAGGCAAGAGGATGGCCTGAGCCCAGGAGTTCAAGGCTCCAATGAGTTGTGATCGTGCACTGCACTCAGCCTGAGTGACACAGAGAGATCCTGTCTCTAAAAAAAGACTGCATGTATTGTCACTAGGCAATAAAGTGAGCAATTAATAACAAAATGATAATTTTGAAAGACCAAAAATAGTAGAGATTAAAATACTGTCTTAAAATAATTTTTAGATCAAATGGAAAACAAATTATAATCAGTTTAAAACAATCGAGAAAACAGTATAGCCATAATATACCCTATAACCTAAAGCAGTACTTACAGAAAAATTCACAGCCTTGTATGCTTCATTATCATCTGTGAAAAAATTAAAATAAGTCAAGGAATCAATTTATGCTCGAAAATGAACAGTATCTAGGAAAAGTATGAGAAAATAAAATGAGATTAACATATCAAACCAAGAAGTGGATCTTTGAAAAGACCAATAAAATAGACACGTTTTTGACAATGTCAGAAAGAAAAAGAGAAAATCTATATATTCTGAATGAGAAGAGAGGCATAATTATAAATAAAATCAACTAATAATTTGGACATCTTGACAAAATGACTCTAAAACTGTTCTAGAAGAGTTTTTGTAGGTGGTACAGTTATATAGACTGAAAACCACTTTTAAACTGACAGGTTTTGATGGGTGGTACAGTTGCATAGACTGAAAACTACTTTTTTAACTGACAAGAGTTTTGATGGCTGGCACAGTTATATAGACTGAAAACTACTTTTTTAACTGAAGAGTTTTGATGGGTAGTACAGTTATATAGACTGAAAACTAATTTTTTGATTGACAAATACAGAGAATTCAGCACCCAGCTAATGATATAGACAACATCTTTCAAATCTTTAAGGAACCAATAATTTCTCTAAACCATTGGAGGCCAAGTGCAATGTCTCACACCTGTAAGCCCAGCACTTTGGGAAGCTGAGGTGAGAGGATCACTTGAGGCTAGGAGTTTGTAATCAGGCTGGGCAACAAAGTGGGATCCTGTCTCTACAAAAATAAAATAAAATATTAGATGGGCACATGACTGTTGTTCCATCTACTTGGGAGGCCGAGATAGGAGGATCACTTAACTCCAGGAGCTTGAGGCTGTAGTAAGCTGTGATCACATCACTGCACTCCAGCCTGGGTGACAGCGCAAGACCCAATCTCTAAAAATATATAAATAAATAAAAATTTAAAAAACTGCTAGAACATAGATCATAGAAAATAACGGAAAACATCTTGATTCATCCAAATGATGGAAAACATTCTTGATTCATAGTTTCACTCTGACCTACAAGGCTAGCCAAGAATCTTTTACAAAGGAAAAGTAATTTAGGGGAATGTGCCCCAGATAATTATAGTCCACTTTGAAGGCATAAGAATATATAAGAATGTAATATACTTTATGAGTGGTGGCCATGTGCAGTGGCTCATGCTTGTATTCCCAAGCACTTTGGGAGGCTGAGGTGGGAGGATGGCTTGAAGCCAGAAGTTCGAGACCAGTCTGGGCAGCAAAGTGGGTTTGGTGGTATGCACCTGTAGTCTCAGCTGCTCAGGAGGCTGAGGTTGGGAGGATAATTTAAACTCAGGAGTTTGTGGCTGCAGTGAGCTATAACAGAGCTACTCCACTCCATCCTGGGCTACAAGTGAGACCCTATCTAAAGAAAAAAA
>NW_016107470.1:2628320-2637525 GCF_001604975.1 Cebus imitator | reverse complement strand
AAAAAAAAAAAAAAAAAAGAGTAACATCACGAATCAGTGGGGAAATACCTACTAACTTTTGTTTAGACAAAATGTTATCTAGGAAGAATTCAAATTATCACACTATATACCAAAATAAATTCTATATACATTAAAGATGTAAGTAAAATGATAAAATATAAGTGAAGATTAATAAATCATGCTTTGCACAAAACTAAAGGTGGAAACTATTAAAGATGTGAAACTATTATAAATGAAATATTAGCCTAAACAAAGTTTAAAAGTATGGTTATGGATATGGAAAAATACACATTAATACGATTAATATCTTTATAACTTATAAGTCACTGTGAAAAAATGAACACATATTTAGAAAAATCTGGCATATTATATAAATTGACACTTTATAAAATAAGCAATAAAAACAGCCAATAAACTGTTCTTAAATATTTGCCATACTTTCAAAGAAATGTATTATAAAATAGTGAGGTACTGTTATTTGCCTATGCTGATACAGATTAAAAAATATAAAGCACCCTTTTGGTTAAGTACTGGGGAAAAGGACATATTGCTAGTGGGGATCCAAGTTGGCACAACTTTTCTAGGAGACAATTGGGCCATAGGGATTTTAAAACTACACAAATGTTCGTCTACCTTTCAAAGCAATTGCATGCCCAAGGAATTACCATGAAAGTTTGCAAAAAAATATACACGGTAGCATTTTTTATAATAGTGAAAATTTGAAAACAATATCAATGTTCAACTCTCATGGATGGTTTAAATAACAGTAGGGGCAACGTGCGATGACTCACACCTGTAATCTCAGCACTTTGGAAGGCCGAGGTGAATGAATCAGCTGAGGTCAGGAGTTTGAGACCAGCCTGGCCAACATGGTGAAAACCCATCTATACTAAAAGTACAAAAATTAGCTTGGTGTGGTGGCGTGCTCCTGTAATCCCAGCTACTTGGGAGGCTGAGGAAGGAGAATTGCTTGAACCTGGAAGGTGGAGGTTGCAGTGAGCTGAGATCCTCCCACTGCACTCCAGCCTGGATGACAGAGTGAGACCCTATCTCAAATAAATAAGTAAATACCAGTAGAAGAGTATGCATCCATTACAAATGATATAGAATAGCTTTTTACCAAGGATATTCTGTAGAACATTAATTTTGTAAGTGTTACCTTATAGGAGGATCCCATGATTAGATAAGTGCGAGATGCCCAGGAGAGGTGAACCAAGTTTCTCTACTGCATTTCTTTGCAGAGTCTTTGTTATGATCCAGTATGCATCATTCATATCCCAGGGGCTGACACAGCATGCAGATTGCACAAACTTATTTGACTACAGTCATTTTGCCCTCGTTTGTTTGTTTTTAGAGACAATATGAAAATCAGACTTTGGGAAATGACATAGAAATATGTTCACAATGTATTTCTATAAAAAGGAGCTTACCCAGTATAGTCTCACTTTAAAACATGTATATGTGTTCAGAAAAAAAAAAAAAAAAGGCTAGAAGAATTTAAAGGATACTTACTACACAAGAATGTTAACTGTGATTATCTTGACACATGAGAGTAGGGATAATTTTAAATTTATACTCCTTTTCTATATTATGCTAAGATTTCTACAAAAGGAGTATATAGCCGGGCGTGGTGGCTCACGCCTGTAATCCCAGCACTTTGGGAGGCCGAGGCAGGTGGATCACAAGATCGAGACCATCCTGGTCAACATGGTGAAACCCCGTCTCTACTAAAAATACAAAAAATTAGCTGGGCATGGTGGCACGTGCCTGTAACCCCAGCTACTCAGGAGGCTGAGGCAGGAGAATTGCCTGAACCCAGGAGGCGGAGGTTGCGTTGAGCCGAGATCGCGCTATTGCACTCCAGCCTGGGTAACAAGAGCGAAACTCCGTCTCAAAAAAAAAAAAAAAAAAAACCAAAAGGAGTATATATTACACTTGTAAAAACAGGGGAGACAAAAAGGAAATCCCCAGAAGCCAATCTAAATACTATATTTCAGTTTGTTTACTTATTTATTCTGCAATACCAATACAGTCACGCATAAATGCCATCTTTTAGAACCCCAACATGAAGCCCCTAGCTCTTGAATGAGGGTTAACTTGCCCAACTGTGGGGTCCCACTCAGAAGTTGATTTGGGCTGATTTGGGGTGGCGTCTGTGGCTGCTGGCCTGGCAGAGCAGTGAATTCTTGATATCTCTCATCTGTTCTTTAGTTCATGTTCTCTGTTCGCCTTGGCAATGAAACAGTTGCTTTGCGAGTTTCAACTCAAGTGAAGAGTTGAGTGCAGTTCAAGATCAGCCCGGCCAATGTGGTGAAACCCTGTCTCTACTGAAAACTACGAAAATTAGCTGTGTGTGGTGGCAGGCACTTGTAATCCCAGCTACTAGGGAGGATGAGGCAGGAGAATCGCTTGAACCTGGGTGGGGGAGGTTGCAGTGAGCCAAGATCGGGCCACTGCACTCTAGCCTAGGCAACAGAGTGAGACTCCACCTCAAAAAGAAAAAAAAGAAATGCAGAGGTGTTCTGTCACTGGTCCAAGGTAAGCACTGGAGTCCATATTCAAGTAAAGGTCTGCCTGGCTCCATAGCCTCACAGGCTGTGCTATACCAAGCTGCTCTTTGCTACTCATTAATGGACATTACTTTTAAAGTGGGAGAAGAGGCCTTCCAAGTAACTGAGACTACAAGCATGCACCATCATGCCTATTTTTTTCTTTTAATTTTTAGTAGAGGGTTTTTTTTCTTTTCCCTTTTTAATTTTTTTTTTTTTGAGACTCAGTCTTACTCTGTCGCCCAGGCTGGAGGGCAGTGGCATGATCTCGGCTCACTGCAACCTCCCACTCCCAGGTTCAAAATCCTGCCTCAGCCTCTTGAGTAGCTTGGATTACAGGCATCTGCCACTACACCCTGTTAATTTTTGTATTTTTTGTAGAGACTAGGTTTTGTCACTTTGGCCAGGCTGATCTCAAATTCCTGACCTCAAGTGGTTTGCCAGCCTTGTCCTCCCAAAGTGCTGGAATTACAGGTGTGAGACACCACACCCATCCCGAGATGAGGTTTTACTATATTGCTCAAGTTGATCTTGAACTCCTGCACTGGAGTGATTCCCCCATCTCTGCCTCCAAAATTGCTGGGATTACAGGTGTGAGCCATAAACTTTCAACTTTTTTTTTTTTTTTTAAGGGAGAGCAAGAAGTACAATAAATGGAAAAAAAGGTACGTATCCAAACAACTCCAGTTAAGGGTCATTTTGTTGTCACTTTTTCGTTGCTTTTGTTACTATTTATGTGTTTTATGTTTGTTTTTGTTTTTATTTTTGAGATGGAGTCTTGCTGTGATGCCCAAGCTAGAGTGCAGTGGCATGATCTCAGCTCAGTGCAACCTTCACCTCCCAGGTTCAAGCAATTTTCCTTCCTCAGCCTCCCAAGTAGCTTGGATTATAGGCGCCCACCACCACATCTGGCCAATTCTTGTATTTTTAGTGGAGACAGGGTTTCAACATGTTGGCCAGGCTGGTCAACATTTATGTGTTTATTGTCTCTTAATGTCAAATGACTATATATATATTTTCTACTCAACATAATTCATAGGTTCACATATATATATTCTCTATATTCTGTCTCAGAGCATGGCACTATTCTTTGGATGTACACACAAAATTTATGCCCAGCAACCAATCCCAATCCTAGTTTTTCAACAGCTTATGATTTTCCATGCATCTCACAGGTTGCTACAGTATTCTTGCTTTAAATTCCTCAATATTTCATTTCTGAAAAGCCACACATTCGGCATTGAGGAGCAAGGAGGAGAATGTGAAGAAAATATCACAACATGAAAAGAGAAATGGTGCACCATGATTCCAGATTAATGTAAAGAGCAGTCAACCAGCAAAGTCTGCGGGAACAAGACTTTGGGGTCCATTTCTGTCCTCTGACAGGTTCATCTGCCTTTTGTTGTGCTCACTGAGACAGAAATCAGCTCTCTCTTTATTCTCCTCCACTGCGTTCACCACTATCCAAATCTGACAGATACTGTACTCCATGGTAACAACCTCTCTATAAGAGCTTTTATCCATTTGGAGTCTATGGCACAGGTTGGAGGCAGGAGTACAGATAATGAACAGAATCTCTCCACCTGGGCCCTCTAAATTCAAAGGCTTCAGGCTTATACAGAATAGATTTATATTTCCACATTCTGATAAGAAAGACAAAAAGAAACAGAATTAACTTTCTAATCTCCATCAGGAGACACAATGGTAATTAATTCATTAAGCTCGGTGTTCTCCTGCCCTGGTTTATACAGAGAGGAATTATTTCTAAGAGGAAACTTTGGTGGTTCTAACCTCACAACAAGCATGGGTCATGATTAGCTGAGAAACTGTTCTCCGCCCTCTACAATGATGACAAATGAGTCATTTAGAATTTTAAAGGTGAGGGTATTTTTTAGAGGATTTTTGGGTCTGGGTTTTTGCTTACTTTATATCAAAAGAGCCTTATGGTGACTCCCAGGAAGTAGTATCCACAAAAGATATTCTGTATGTTACTCCAAACTTTCCTCTTTAGTTTCAAGAACCATGATGAAGATTTATCATTATCATCATGGGTATGCAACCATCCAGTCATACAGG
This sequence comes from Cebus imitator, assembly GCF_001604975.1. NCBI lineage: Eukaryota > Metazoa > Chordata > Mammalia > Primates > Cebidae > Cebus > Cebus imitator. The sequence goes on along the minus strand of NW_016107470.1, from coordinate 2,632,900 downwards.
TCCCTGTTCAGAAGGGTCTGTGCTAGGTTTATTGCTCTGTTGTCACTGTCTTGAAATTTAAAAAAAAATTTTGAAGAAGGGGCTTTGCATTTCATTTTTCACTGGGCCCTGCAAATTGGCTCTGTTGGTTACCTTTGAGTTCAGATACCGACTTGTGTTTAGATCAATGATGCTGACCCTATATTTTATAACTTCATAGCTGTGAAATCCATTGAACTTGGAGTTAGAAGGGACGAGAAACTAACAATTAAAACAATCTTTATCACATGTACCCTGAAAATACGTGTATCAATTTAAAAAATGTCAAATTGAAAAATCCTGGTGCCTCTGAAACGAAGGCAATTAGGCGTGCTTATCTGGCCATTAGCCGTCCATGCAAACCCGGCTCCCGCTCCCTCCTCCTGGGCTTATAAATGCTGGCAGAGCCGGAGGTGGATCCCGTGCCTGGCCAGCCCTGCCTGGCCTTCCCTCCTTTCCACCTTGTGGCCGCAGCAACCCTCCAGCTTAGGCTCGATGGACTGGCTCTCCCAGAGCAGCTGCCCAGGACCAACCCACACCCCCAGGCCTGCCGAAGCCTCCCCGGGGTACCACCCTGGCCCAGGCCTGACATCCGGCACCTGGGAGCCCCTTCAGGCCGTCAGTATCAAGGAGGCTAGGTCCTTGAATCCGCCTGCGCCAGAAAGGACCGTGGCTGGGTTGGGTAAGGACCCACTGGCGGGCCCCCACTGTCCGCACGGCCTTCACAGCGGAGCAGGTCCGCGCCCTGAAGGGCATCCTCCAGCACCACCATTACTTGGGCACCCTGGAGCGGAAGAGACTGGCCAGGGGGATGTAGCTCTCAGAGGTCCGGATAAAAAGTTGGTTTCAAAATCGCCGGATGAAACACAATAGGCCCTTCTCGGCGTCGCTCCACGCGCCCTCGGCTCTCCAGTCACTCTCTTTTGGCCTGGCCGACGGCCTGCAGCTGCTGTGCCCTTAGGCACTCAGGCTCTGATGCTGCCCCTTGGCTCCTTCTGGGGTCTCTGCCGAGTGGAACAAGAGGTCCTGGCCTCTGCATGGGCTTCCTGCTGCGGGCGGCCTCTGGCTACCACCCCCGAAGCCCAGGAAGTGGCATGCATAGGCTGGGACCAGTCCTGTCCACCGGACCCTGGGACCTGTGTGCTCTGGGCGAGACAGGGGATGCATGTGAGGAAACGCCTCTGACCCAATGCCTGCCACACTGGCAGTCTGCGCAGATGGCACCTGGTGCCTACCTGGAGGACTTGGCTACTGTACTGTTTACATTGTGGCGGCACCTCTCGCAGTGACCCACGAGAAGGTTCTGGAGATTTCTGGAGAATGTATTTATTAAAGCTACCTCTTAGAGTTACCAAAAAGGTCGGTTTAGGGAGTAAATGGTCATTGAACAGAGTCAGACGCAGAAGTGGGCTTGTTACGTATCGGTAGGGCTTTCAGCATATGATAAAAGGATCTTTTTTAAAAAAAGTGTTGGAAAAACTGGTTTTCCACTTGGAAAAAGTAAAGGTTGTAAACTTAGTGTGTAAAAAAGAAAACCATGAAGGACTGGAAGGGAATGCAGGCGTCGTGTTTATAAGCTTTTGGTTCGAGTCCCTCTTAACAAGGACTCCAAAGCAGGAAAACAGGAGGGAACAAAAGGTGAAAATTAAGGTGGGGCGCTGGGGCCCTGCAGGGCGCTGTAGGCCTTGTGTGAGCTGGGACTGTGCCCGCAGCCTGCTGGGGCTGCTCTTCTCTGGCCAGGGAAAGCCGGGTGGCCGGGACCTGCAGCCGTGCCTGGACTGAAGCCGTCCCGCATGTCCCCACCCTCCAGCATGTGCTCACCTGTCTCCCTCTTCGCACTAGACCCGGAACAAAATAGAATGACTAAAGGACAGCAACTCCTGAAGACAGTCTGGAAGTGCCCAGAATGGGAGGCATGGAAGCCCCTCCCCAGGAGGACTCTCCCTCATTGATAGACCATTCTTGGTGCAGATGCCTGACTGCACGCACGGAACCGCAGACAAGCGCGCCTAGGTCCACGTCGCCCCAGAGTGCCCAGGAGGCAGGCAGCACGGGCACCCAGACAGACGGGTTCAGCCTGCAGGACTGCGAGACGACCTGTGAAACCGACCCAGACATCCCAACGGGAACAAAAGTGTGGACCTGTGGCCTTGTCCACGGTAAGTTCCATTTCCCCTTGCTCATTTCTGCATTGTTGGAAGTGTTGACAACCAGCATGTGCTTTTGTAACACAACCTCAGATAAGAGTGGGGGGAAAAAAATCCTATGTGGCCAATGTAACTTATGTACTGTAGAGGGTACAGTCTTCTTTCTGAACAATCCTTCAAGGCACTATTTTAAAAATCACTTTTTTTTTTAATCGAGGTAAAGTTCGCACAACATAAAACTCACTGAAAAGTGTACAATTCATAGGCATTTAGGATATTCACAGTACTGCATACCCATCACTTCTATCTAATTCTAAAACATCTTTACGTTAAAATCATATAGGAGAGTTTTTATTCCCTCTACCTGGGCCCCACTTGAAGTTAATTAAATCAGAATTTCTGGGTATGATTTAAAAACTTTGCCAGGTGATTGTAATATTTGGTCAGTATTGACAACCACAAAATTAGCAAAGCATATTTTGCCACAAAGGAAGCCTCAATATATTTCAAAAATTAGATGTTCTGGAGACCACAATTTTTGTCACAACAAAACTGAAAATAATAGCAAAATTAAAAGAGGAAACTAAACAAAACAAGCCAACAAAGAAAAAGCTACAGTTAGCCAGCTGGAGGAAAATAATCTCCTAAAAATCTCTTAAGAATCACAACTACAACTGCAGAAATCTAGAAGATAGGAATAAAGAATAATATATATAAAAACTGAAAGGACAGGCTAAGTCAACCCAGCTGTCTGTTAAACCAGTGTCGTGCACAAGAAACAGCTGTGGAGCTTGTTTCATACGCAGATCCTTAACCTTCCTCTCTAGAGATTCTGACTCACCTAGCTTGACTGAGAAAGTAAGAATGTGCATTTTAATAAGATGTCAGGTAACACTGATGCAGGGGGTCAGCAGTGGATCTTACAAAGTGGATCTTAAAATGGCAAAATAAGCTGAGCGCAGTGGCTTATGCCTGTAATCCCAACACTTTGGGAAGCTGAGGCAGAAGGATCACTTGAGCCCCGAGTCCAAGACCCACCTAAGCAACATAGCAAGATCCCTGTCTCTACAAAACATTAAAAAATTAGCTGGGTGCTGTGGCACACACCTGTAATCCTAGTACTTGAGGAGGCAGAGGTGGGATGGCTTGAGCTCAGGAAGTCGAGGTTGCAGGGAGCCATGATCATGCCACTGCACTCCAGTCTGGGCAACAGAGTAAGACCCTATCTACCACCCCCACACCCCCCCCACAACCCCGCCCCCGGCCACCTTGCCCCGCAAAAAAAAAGTAAAGCAAGCAAAATTTGCAAGAAATGGCCTTCATGTTATGATTTGCTTAGGAACAAGATCCCCTTTATTATCAAAGTCTATTTTCTCATCTGCTAATGGTGATGATCGGATTAATCTTTTTAAAGCTTGCGGTTAATATTTATTACATTAACGATTTTTACCAGCTTTAGCAAGCTATAATTGATGTACAACAAACTGCACAGATTTAAAATGTGGAATTGGATAAATTTTGACATATATACACACCCATGAAACCATCACAATTGAAATAATGAACATACCCATCCATAAACATACTCTTTGAGGTAATTAACATATCCATCAGCTCCAAAAACTCCTTATGCCCCTTTAAAGTTGTTCCCTCCAGGCTGGGACTGCAGGGAGCCATAATTGTGCCATTGCACTCCACCCTGGGCAACAGAGTGAGACCCTAGCTTAAAAAAATAATAGGCCAGGCAAGGTAGCTCACCTGAGGTCAGGAGTTCAAGACCAGCCTGGCCAACATGGTGAAACCCTGTCTCTATTAAAAAAAATTAGCCAGGGGTGGTGGCGGGCACCTGTGATCCTGGTTACTTGGGAGGCTGAGGCAGGAGAATTGCTTGAACCCAGGAGGCGGAGGTTGCAGTGAGCCAAGATGGTGCCGCTACACTCCAGCCTGGGCAATAGAGTAAGACTTCATCTCAAAAATAAATAAATAATAAAATTAGTCCCCCCCAACATTTTTTCTCACTCCCTCTGCCACAAACCAAAGCAACCACTGATGCATACTAATTTATAAGGATAAAAACTGTATTTCCTAGAATTTTATATATGTGAAATGAAACAGCATATTCTGTTTTGGGGGGTGAAGGGGTGTGAATTCTCTTAGCATAATTATTTGAGATTATCCATGCAATATTCCATTGCATGAATTTGCAATAGCTTGTTTATCTCTTCATCTATTAACAGATATTTGCATTGTTTTTATTTAGTGGTCAACAATAAACACTCATGTAAAAATCTTTGCACAAAATTATGCATTCAGTTCTCTTGGGAAATACCTAGTAACAGAAAAGCTATATCTCTACATCCTATGATGGGTGTCTATTTAACTTTTTTTTTTTTTTTTTTGAGACGGAGTTTCGCT
>NW_016107470.1:2625708-2628149 GCF_001604975.1 Cebus imitator | reverse complement strand
GTTGACCAGGATGGTCTCGATCTCTTGACCTCGTGATCCACCCGCCTCGGCCTCCCACAGTGCTGGGATTACAGGCTTGAGCCACCGCGCCTGGCCCTATTTAACTTTTTAAGGAACTGGTCAATTGTTTTCCAAAATGGTATGTACTGTTTTACATTCCCACCAACCTTGTATGAGAGTTGCAATTCCTTCACCTCCTTGTCAGCACTTGGTGCTATTGATCTTCTACATTTTAGGGAGTGTGTAATAATACTGCAATTATGGTTTAAATTTGCATTTTTCTAATGACTAATGATGTTGAGTACTTACTGTGTGTATTCGTCATCTGCTTATCTTAGGTGAATGTTCTGTTGAAAATTTTTGCTCATTAAAATATTGTATTATGTTCTAAATTACCGATTTTTAAGAGTACTTTATATATTCTGGATACAGATATATGCTCTGAAACTATTTTCTACCAGTCTGTAGCTTTTTTTTTTTTTAATTCTTTTTTTAAAAAACTTATTTATTATACTTTAAGTTCTGGGGCATGTGCAGAACATGGAGGTTTGTTATATAGGTACACACGTGCTATGGTGGTTTACTGCATCCATCACCCGGTCATCTACGTTAGGCATTTCTCCTAATGCTATCCCTCCCCTAACCCCCCACACCCTGCCATCCCTCCCCTAGCCCCCCACCACCCAGCAGGCCTTGGTGTGTGATGTTCCCCTCCCAGTGTCCATGTGTTCTCATTGTTGAACACCCACTTACGAATGACAACATGCAGTGTTTGGTTTTCTGTTCTTGTGTCAGTTCAATGAGAATGATGGTTTCCGGCTTTATTCATGTCCCTGCATAGGACATGAACTGATCCTTTTTTATGGTTGCATAGTATTCCATGGTGTATATGTGCCACATTTTCATCATTCGGTCTATCATTGATGGGCATTTGGGTTGGTTCCAAGTCTTTGCTATTGTGAATAGTGCCATAATAAACATATGTGTCTTTATAATAGAATGATTTATAATCATTTGGGTATATACCAAAGAATGGGATTGCTGGGTCAAATGGAATTTCAATTTCTAGATCCTTGAGGAATTGCCACCTTGTCTTGGAGATCCGTTGCTCCCTTCAGAGCTGCTGGGCAGGGACATTTAAGTATGTTGAAGTGGAATCCACAACCACCCCTTTTCCCGGGTGCTCTGTCCTAGGAAGTTGGGAGATTTATAAGTCCCTGATGATCTGCTGCCTTTTTTCAGAGATTCCTCCCACCCAGAAGGGTGTCTAGTTGACAGTCTACCTGCAGATGCCTTGCTGAGCTGCCATGGGCTCTACCCAGTTGCTGAGTAAACTTCCCGGTGAGTTTGTTTACACAGGCGAAGTGAAAACTGCCTACCTGAACCTCGGCAATGGTGGATGCCCCTCCTTCCACTGAGCTCAAATGTCCCGGGTTGAACTCGGACTGCTGTGCTGGCTGCAAGAATTTCAAGCCAGTAGATCTTAGCTTGCTGGTCTTTGTTGGGGTGGGACCCACCAGCCAGATCTCTTGGCTCCCTGGCTTCAGCCCCCTTTTTCAGGGGAATGAGTGGTTCTGTCTCACTGCCCTGCTGGTGTTTCAGGCGCCCTTGGGTATGAGAAAAGAGAAAAAAAAAAAAAACTGCTGCAAACCTGCCCACCCAGTTTTGTGCTGGAAATCCAGGGCACTGGTGTTGTAGGCACCGGAGGAAATATCTTGGTTTGCGGGTTGTGAAGACCATGGGAAAAGTGCAAGTATCTGTGCCAGAGTGTTGGGAAGTGTCTCTAATGGTTTCCCTCGGCTAGAAGAGGGTGTTCTCTGGCCCCTTGTGCTTCCACACTGCTTTCGCTTGTCCTCCCTGGGCTGCACCCACTGTCTGTTCAGTCCCAATGAGATGAACCTGGTACCTTGGTTGAAAATGTAGAGCTCACTCACCTTCTGGATCCCTCTCCCTGGGAACCGCAGACTGGAGCTGTTCCTATTCAGCCATCTTGGCGGAAGTCCCTACAATTTTTTTTTTTATTCTTAAGTGTCTTCCAATGAACAGAAGTTTATTTAGTTTTGATGAAATACAATTGAACAATCTATTTTATGAATTGTGCTTTTGATGTCATATCTAAGAAATCTTTGACAAAGCCAAGGTCACAAAAACTTTCCTCTGTTTCCTTCTAGGAGTTTTATAATTGGGTTTATAAATTTAAGTCTGTGATCTGAATTATTATTACTTAGAGATGGGATCTTGCTGTGATGCCCAGGCTGAAGTGCAGTGGCTATTCACAGGCGTGATCATAACACAAGATAGCTTCAAACTCCTGAGCTCAAGCAGTCCTCCTGCCTCAGACTCCCAAGTAGCTGGGATTATAGGCACATGTTACTGTGCCTGGCTTGAGTTAGTTTACAAATTGCAAAATCTGGATTGAAGCTCTTTTTTTTTTTTTTTTT
>NW_016107470.1:2616451-2624613 GCF_001604975.1 Cebus imitator | reverse complement strand
ACCATGTTGGCCAGGATGGTCTCGATCTCTTGACCTTGTGATCTGCCCGCCTTGGCCTCCCAAAGTGGTGGGATTACAGGTGTGAGCCACCGCACCCGGCCATAATAATGTTTTTATTTTCAATTTCTGATTGTTTATTGCTAGTCTATAGATACACAATTCTTGTATATTGTTCTTATCTCACAAACTCAATAAACTCACTTAATGGTTCTAGTAGGGTTTTTGTTTTTTGGATTTTTTTTTAGACGGAGTCTCACTTTGTCACCCAGGCTGCAGTGCAGTGGCAGATTTTGGATCACTCCAACTCCGCCTTCTGGGTTCTAGCAATTCTTCTGCCTCAGTCTCCCAAGTAGCTAGGATTACAAGCACACACCATCACACCTTGCTTGCTCTCGTGGGCGCAGGCACACGCGTCCCCCTCCGTGTGTGTGTGTGTGTGTGTGTGTGTGTGTGTTTTTTTTTTTTTTTTTTTTTTTTTTTGTAAAGACGGGGTTTCGCCATGTTGGCCAGACTGGTCTCAAACTTCTGACCTCAGGTGATCTGCCTGCCTTGGCCTCCCAAAGTGCTGGGATTACAGGCATGAGCCCCCACGCCTGGCCTCTAGTAGGGTTTTTATGGGTTTCATCAGATTTTCTACATGAGTTGTTATTAGCTTTTTTTTTACTACCTTATTTTATTGAATTGATAATGTATACTGGAGCATTACCATTAAAAAAAAAAAAAACCCTAAAACTAATTCATATTTACTTAGGTCTTTTTAAATTTCTCTCATGTTATTTTCAAAAAAAGATAGCTTTGGCCGGGCATGGTGGCCCACGCCAGTAATCAAAGCACTTTGGAGGCCAAGGCGGGCAGATCACCTGAGGTCGGGAGTTCAAGACCAGCCTGACCAACATGGTGAAACCCCGTCTTTTTTTTTTTTTTTTCCTTTTTTTTTTTTTAAAAAAAAAAAAAAGGAGAAAAAAACTAGCTTTATTCCTTCTTTTCCTGATATGGATTTTTTTCCCCTTGCCTGTCACACTGCCTAGAATTTTCATCATTGAGCATCTTTGTCTTGTTCCTGATTTTAAGAAAAAAAAAATCACTCTTTAACCATTAAGTATGATGGTAGTTGTAGGATTTCATGAAGGGACTACTGGAAATGAGCTCATATGAGTTTTAGATTTTTAGTTTTTTTTGTTTTGTTTTGTTTTGTTTTGTTTTTACAGTATGCTCCAATGTACACTATCAATTCAGTAAACTAAATCAGTGAACACCTAATAATCTGTGGTTGGTTGAATCCCCAGTTGCAGAACCCGTAGATACGGAGGGCCAACTGGATCTCCTTCAAGGATATGGCGGGCAGGCAGCTAGCTCCTTCATTGTGTGTTGAACAGTGTCACCTTGTAGGGGATATCATATATATATCCTAAAACTCAACCTGAAAAAGGCCCCAGTAGAAATCAGTGGGCAAAGAACACTAATAGGCAATTCAAAGAAGAAATACAAATGATTAAGAAACATAAATATAGCCTCTACCGTACTAATAAAAAGTTCAAATTAAGCAAAAATAAAGAACAATTTTTATCAGAGATGAAAATGAAAAAGATTGGTAATATCCAATATATGGGAGCATATTAATTACAATAAGCCTGTACTATGTAACAGACACCAAATAAGAAAGTGGCTTAACAATGATGCTCATTTATCTTTTTTAATACTGCTAGTGCGAGTAGTCCAGATAAATTTGGACAGTTTTGCAAGTGGGTACCTTGCCCATGACTCAGTGCCCCGTCCGTTACAGGCTTTGTGTTCTGTATGAGGCAGTCCCTCAGCGGTGACCTGGCTGCCTTCTCTTAGGGCTTTGGAGACTTTCACTGCACAATGTCAGTGGGCCCTTTGAATTGATGTTCTGTCTTGCCTCTGATCGATGTGGTCACATCATGCCCTCCCAGGCCAGCCTTAAGTCATGCCAACAAGGGACAGACATTTCTTGTGTGAACAGGGTAGCCACTCTGACTTTGCCCATGGGCCCCTGGTTTCTCCTTTTTCCTGGCAGTATGTGGAAAGTATGGGTGTGGTCAATAGTGATTCTGGCTTAAAGAGCTCAAGAGAAGGCGCTGTTGGAAAATGTGTTGTTCCACATTTATGTGACAAAATTCCAAATGGCAAATTTAACATGACTAGAAAATGAATTAGGGTCCATATCTTCCTGCATACTCTGGTTAAGACTTGCATTTTTCTTCATCAGTGAAGCATGGTAATAACAATCTTTGACAGAGTGATTGGAAGTCACTGTATGATGCACAGCCAGGAGTAATAATGTAACCAGCATTAAATAAGTAGCTCTAGGGTACTGCATAGCCAAGATAACCTATATTGTTTCTTTTAAAACAAAATTTATTATACTTTAAGTTCTGAGGTACATGTGCAGGTCATGTAGGTTTGTTACATAGGTATACACGTGCCATGGTGGTTTGCTGCATCCCTCACTCCATCATCTACATTAGGTATTTCTCCTAATGCTGTCTCTCCCCAGTACCCCCACCCCCTGACAGGCTCTGGTGTGTGATGTTCCTCTCCCAGTTTCCATGTGTTCTCATTGTTCAACACCCACTTATGGGTGAGAACATGCAGTGTTTAATTTTCAGTTCTTGTGTCAGTTTGCTGAGAATGATAGTTTCCAGCTTCATCCATGTTCTTGCAAAGAACATTCACTCATCCTTTTTTCATGGCTGCATAGTATTCCACGGTGTATATGTGCTATATTTTCTTCATCCAGTCTATCAGTGATGAGCATTTGGGTTGGTTCCAAGTCTTTGTTATTGTGAACAGTGCCACAATAAACATATGTGTGCATGTATCTTTATAATAGAATGAATTATAATCATTTGGGCACATACCCAGTAATGGGATTGCTGGGTCAAATGGTATTACTGGTTCTAGAGGAATCGCCACACTGTCTTTCACAATGGTTGAACTAATTTACAATCCCACCAACAGTGTAAAAGCGTTCCTATTTCTCCACATCCTCTCTAGCATCTGTTGTCTCCTGATTTTTTTTTGGCTCTTTTTAAAAAATATATATTTTGCTGCATTTTAGGTTTTAAGGTATATGTGAAGAACATGTTAGATTGTTGCATAGGTACATACATGGCAATGTGGTTTGCTGCCTTCCTCCTTATCACCTATATCTGGCATTTCTCCCCATGTTATCCCTCCCCAATTCCCCACCCACCACTGTCCCTCCCCTAGTTCCCCCCAACAGACCCCAGTGTGTGATGCTCCCCTCCCTGTGTCCAGGTTGTTCAACACCCACCTACGAGTGAGAACATGCAGTGTTTGATTTTCTGTTCTTGTATCAGTTTGCTGAGAATAATGGTTTCCAGGTTCATCCTTGTCCCTATAAAGGACACGAACTCATCGTTTTTTGTGGCTGCATAGTATTCCATGGTGTATATGTGCCACATTTTCCCTGTCCAGTCCATCATTGATGGGCATTTGGGTTGGTTCCAGGTCTTTGCTATTGTAAACAGTGCTGCAATGAACATTTGTGTGCGTGTGTCCTTATGACAGAACGATTTATAATCCTTTGGATATATACCCAGTAATGGGATTGTTGGGTCAAATGGAATTTCTATTTCTAGGTGCTTGAGAAATCGCCACACTGTCTTCCATAATGGTTGAACTAATTTACACTCCCACCAACAGGATAAGAGTGTTCCTATTTCTCCACATCCTCTCCAGCATCTGTTGTCTCCAGATTTTTAATGATCACCATTCCAACTGGCATGAGATGCTATCTCAATGTAGTTTTGACTTGCATTTCTAATGACCAGTGATGATGAGCATTTTTTTCATGTTTATTGGCCTCATATATGTCTTCTTTTTTAAAGTGTCTATTCATATCCTTTGCCCGCTTTTGAATGGGCTTGTTTGTTTTTTTCTTGTAAATCTGTTTTAGGTCTTTGTAGATTCTGGATATCAGCCCTTTTTCAGATGGGTAGACTGCAAAAATTTTTTTCCCATTCTGTTGGTTGCTGATTCACTCTAATGACTGTTTCTTTTTTTTTTTTTTTTTTTTTTTTTTTTTTTTTTTTGAGACGGAGTTTCGCTCTTATTACCCAGGCTGGAGTGCAATGGCGCGATCTCGGCTCACCGCAACCTCCGCCTCCTGGGTTCAGGCAATTCTCCTGCCTCAGCCTCCTGAGTAGCTGGGATTACAGGCACGCACCACCATGCCCAGCTAATTTTTTGTAGTTTTAGTAGAGACGGGGTTTCACCATGTTGACCAGGACGGTCTCGATCTCTTGACCTCGTGATCCACCCGCCTCGGCCTCCCAAAGTGCTGGGATTACAGGCTTGAGCCACCGCGCCCAGCCATGACTGTTTCTTTTGCTGTGCAAAAGCTCTGGAGTTTTATTAGGTCCCGTTTGTCTATTTTGGCTTTTGTTGCCAGTGCTTTTGGTGTTTCAGTCATGAAGTCCTTGCCTATGCCTATGTCCTGAATGGTTTTGTCTAGGTTTTCTTCTAAGGTTTTCATGCTGTTAGGTCTTATGTTTAAGTCTTTAATCCATCTGGAGTTAATTTTAGTGTAAGGTGTCAGGAAGGGGTCCAGTTTCTGCTTTCTGCACATGGCTAGCCAGTTGTCCCAACACCATTTATTAAACAGGGGATCCTTTCCCCATTGCTTGTTTTTGTCTGGTTTGTCAAAGATCAGATGATTGTAGATATGTTGTGTTGCCTCCGAGACCTCTGTTCTGTTCCATTGGTCTATATCTCTGTTTTGGTACCAATACCATGCTGTTTTTATTACTGTAGCCTTGTATAGTTTGAAGTCAGGTAGCATAGTGCCCCCAGCTTTGTTCCTTTTGCTTAGAATTGACTTGGCTATGCGGGCTCTCTTTTGGTTCCATATGAAGTTTAAGGTGGTTTTTATCCAGTTCTGTGAAGAAGGTCATTGGTAGCTTGATGGGGATAGCATTGAATCTGTAAATTACTTTGGGCAGTATGGCCATTTTAACGATATTGATTCTTCCTAACCGTGAACATGGAATGTTTCTCCATCTGTTTGTTTTCTCTCTCATTTCGTTGAGCAGTAGCTTGTAGTTCTCCTTGAAGAGGTCCTTTATATCATTTGTTAGCTGTATTCCTAGGTATTTTATTCTCTTTGTAGCAATTATGAATGGCAGTTCGTTCTTGATTTGGCTCTCTTTAAGTCTGTTATTGGTGTATAAGAATGCTTGTGATTTTTGCACGTTGGTATTGTATCCCGAGACACTGCTGAAGTTGCTTATCGGTTTCAGGAGATTTTGTGCTGAGACTATGGGGTCTTCTAAATATACAATCATGTCATCTGCAAATAGAGACAATTTGACTTCCTCCTTTCCTAATTAAATATCCTTTATTTCTTTTTCTTGCCTGATTGCTCTGGCTAGAGCTTCCAATACTATATTGAGTAGGAGTGGTGAGAGAGGGCATCCTTGTCTAGTGCCAGATTTCAAAGGGAATGCTTCCAGTTTTTGCCCATTCAGTATGATATTAGCTGTGGGTTTGTCATAAATAGCTTTTATTATTTTGAGATACGTTCCATCAATACCTAGTTTATTGAGAGTTTTTAGCATAAAGGGCTGTTAAATTTTGTAGAAGGCCTTCTCTGCATCTATTGAGATAATCATGTGTTTTTGTCATTGGTTCTGTTTATGTGGTGAATTACATTTATTGACTTGCGTATGTTGAACCAGCCTTGCATCCCCAAGATGAAGCCTACTTGATCATGGTGGATAAGCATTTTGATTTGCTGTTGCAATCAGGTTGTCAGTATTTTATTTAAGATTTTTGCATCTATGTTCATTATGGATATTGGCCTGAAGTTTTCTTTTCTTGTTGAGTCTCTGCCAGGTTTTGGTGTCAGGATGATGTTGATCTCATAAAATGATTTGGGAAGGACTCCCTCTTTTTGGATTGTTTGGAATAGTTTCAGAAGGAGTGGTACCAGCTCCTCTTTGTATGTCTGGTAGAATTTGGCTGTGAACCCATCTGGACCTGGGCTTTTTTTTGGTTGGTAGGCTATTAATTGCTGCCTCAACTTCAGACCTTGTTACTGGTCTATTCAGGTTTTCGACTTTTTCCTGGTTTAAGCTTGAGAGGATGCAAGTGTCCAGGAATTTATCCATTTCTTCCAGGTTTTCTAGTTTATGTGCATAGAGTTGTTTGTAATAATCTCTGATGGTGGTTTGTATTTCTGTAGAATCTGTGGTGATATCCCCTTTATCGTTTTTTGTTGCATCTATTTGATTCTTCTCTCTTTTCTTTTTTATTAATCTGGCTAGTGGTCTGTCTATTTTCTTGATCTTTTCAAAAAACTAGCTCTTGGAATTATTGATTTTTTTTTTCATAGGTTTTTTTGTGTCTCTGTCTGCTTCAGTTATGCTCTGATCTTAGTTATTTCTTGTCTTCTGCTAGGTTTTGAGTTTCTTTGATCTTGCTCCTCTAGCTCTTTCAATTTTGATGACAGGGTGTCGATTTTAGATCTTTCCTTGCTTCTTATGTGGGCATTTATTGCTATATATTTTCCTCTAGACACTGCTTTAAATGTGTCCCAGAGATTCTGGTATGCTGTGCTTCATTCTTGTTGATTTTGAAGAACATATTTATATCTGCCTTCATTTCATTGTTTATCCAGTCAACATTCAAGAGCCAGTTGTTCAGTTTCCATGAAGCTGTTTGGTTCTGAGTTTCTGAATTCTGAGTTCTAACTTGATTGCACTGTGGTCTGAGAGACTGTTTGTTGTGATTTCCATTCTTTTGCATTTCCTGAGGAGTGATTTACTTCCAATTATGTGGTCAGTTTTAGAGTAGGTGTGATGTGGTGCTGAGAAGAATGTATATTCTGTGGATTTGAGGTGAGAGTTCTATAAATGTCTGTTAGGTTTGTGTTAGGTTTGCTTGGTCCAGGTCTGAGTTCAAGTCCTGGATATCCTTGTTAATTTTCGTCTTGTTGATCTGGCTAATACTGACAATGGAGTGTTAAAGTCTCCCATTATTATTGTGTGGGAGTCTAAGTCTCTTTGTAAGTCATTAAGAACTTGCTTTATGTATTTGGGTGCTCCTGTACTGAATGCACATGTATTTAGGATCATTAGCTCTTCTTGTTGCATTGATCCTTTTACCATTATGTAATACCCTTCTTTGTCTCCTTTGAACTTTGTTGGTTTAAAGTCTATTTTATCAGAGACTAGGATTGCACCTCCTGCTTTTTTTTTTTCTTTCCATTTGCTTGGTAAATCTTCCTCCATCCCTTTATTTTGAGCCTGTGTGCATCCTTGCATGTGAGATGAGTTTCCTGGATACAGCACACCAATGGGTTTTGGCTTTTTATCCAATTTGCCAGTCTGTGTCTTTTGATTAGGGTGTTTAGCCCATTTACATTTAGGGTTAATATTGTTATGTGTGAATTTGATCCTGCCATTTTGATGCTAGCTGGTTGTTTTGCCTGTTATCTGATGCAGTTTCTTCATTGTGTCAATGCCATTTACTATTTGGTATGTTTTTGGAGTGGCTGGTACTGGTTGTTCCTGTCTATGTTTAGTGCTTCTTTCAGGAGCTCTTGTAAAGGAGGCCTGGTAGTGATGAAATCTCTGAGTAATTGCTTGTTCATAAAGGATTTTATTCCTCCTTCACTTATAAAACTTAGTTTGGCTATGAAATTCTGGGTTGAAAGTTCTTTTCTTGAAAGATGTTGAATATTGGTCCCCACTCTCTTCTGACTTATAGTGTTTCTGCTGAGAGATCCGCTGTGAGTCTGATGGGCTTCCCTTTGTGGGTAACCTGACCTTTCTCTTTGGCTGTCCTTAGCATTTTCTCCTTCATTTCAACCCTGGTGAATCTGACGATTATGTGCCTTGGGATTGCTCTTCTTGAGGAATATCTTTGTGGTGTTCTCTGTATTTCCTTGACGTGAATATTAGCCTGCCTTGCTAGGTTGGGGAAGTTTTCCTGGATAATATCCTGAAGAGTATTTTCCAGCTTGGATTCATTCTCTCTGTCACATTCAGGCACACCTATCAAACATAGATTAGATCTTTTCACATAGTCCCATTTTTCTTGGAGGCTTTGTTCATTTCTTTTCACTCTTTTTTCTTAATCTTGCCTTCTCGTTTTATTTCATTGAGTTGATTTTC
>NW_016107470.1:2613780-2614918 GCF_001604975.1 Cebus imitator | reverse complement strand
TTGTCTTGGCTATGCAGGTTCTTTCTGGTTCCATATGAAGTTTAAGGTGTTTTTTTCCAATTCTGTGAAGAAAGTCAGTGGTAGCTTGATGGGAATAGCATTGAATCTGTAAATTACTTTGGGCAGTATTGGCACTGATTCTTCTAAACCATGAGCATGGACTGTTTTTCCATCTGTTTGTGTCCACTTTTATTTACTTGAGCAGTGGTTTGTAGTTGTCCTTGAAGAGTTCCTTCACATCCCTTGTCAGTTGTATTCCTAGGTATTTTATTCTCTTTGCAGCAATTGTGAATGGGAGTTCACTCATGATTTGGCTCTCTGTTTGTCTGCTATTGGTGTATAGGAATGTTAGTGATTTTTATATATTGATTTTGCATGCTGAGACTTTGCTGATGTTGCTTGTCAGCTTAAGGAGGTTTTGGGCTGAGATGATGGGGTCTTCTAAATATACAATCATGTCATCTGCAAATAGATACAATTTGACCTCCTCTTTTCCTAACTGAATACCCTTTATTTCTTTTTCTTGCCTGATTGCCCTGGCCAGAACTTCCAATACTATGTTGAATAGGAGTGGTGAGAGAGGGCATTCTTGTCTAGTGCCAGTTTTTAAGGGAATACTTTAAGTTTTTGCCCATTCAGTATGGTATTGGCTGTGGGTTTGTCATAAATAGTGCTTATTATTTTGAGATACGTTCTATCAATACCTAGTTTATTGAGACTTTTTAGCATAAAGGGCTGTTGAATTTTGTAGAAGGCCTTCTCTGCATCTCCTGAGATAAATCATGTGTTTTTTGTCTTTGGTTCTATTTATGTGATGGATTACATTTATAGATTTGTGTATGTTGAGCCAGCCTTGCATCCTGGGGATGAAGTGACTTGAACATGATGAATACACTTTTTGAAGTGCTGTTGAATTTGGTTTGCCAGTATTGGGAATTTTCACATCAATGTTCATCATGAATATTGGCCTGAAATTTTCTTTTTTATTTGTGCCTCTGCGAGGTTTTGGTATCAGAATGATGATGGTCTCATAAAATCAGTTAGGGAGGATTCCCTCTTTTTGCATTGTTTGGAATAGTTTCAGAAGGAATAGTACCAGCTCCTCTTTGTACCTCTGGTAGAATTTGGCTGTGAACCT
>NW_016107470.1:2567090-2612500 GCF_001604975.1 Cebus imitator | reverse complement strand
CTCTCCATTTGCTTGGTAAATCTTCCTCCATCCCTTTGTTTTGAGCCTATGTGTCTTTGCACGTGAGATAGGTCTCCTGAATACAGCACATCAATGGGTCTTGACTCTTTATCCAATTTGCCAGTCTGTGTATTTTGGTTGGGGCATTTAGCCCTTTTACATTTAAGGTTAATATTGTTATGTGTGAATTTAAAACAATAGCTGGTTGTTTTGCCTGTTAGTTGATGCAGTTTCTTCATAGTGTCAGCGGTCTTTACAATTTGTTATGTGTTTGCAGTGGCTGGGAGTGGTTTTCTTTTCCATGTTTAGTGCTTCCTTCAGGAGCTCTTATAAGTCAGGCCTGGTAGTGACAAAATATTTCAGCAATTGCTTGTCCATAAAGGATTTTATTCCTACTTCACTTATGAAGCTTTGTTTGCTGGATATGAAATTATGGGTTGAAAATTTTTTAAGGATGTTGAATATTGGCCCCCACTCTCTTCTGTCTTGTAGGGTTTCTGCCGAGAGATCTGCTGTGAGTCTGATGGGCTTCTCTTTGTGGGTAATCCGACCTTTCTCTCTGGCTGCCCTTAGCATTTTTTCCTTCATTTCAACCCTGGTGAATCTGAAGATTATGTCCCTTGGGGTTGCTCTTCTCGAGGAATATCTTTGTGGTGTTCTCTGCATTTTCTGAATTTGAATCATGCCCTGACTTGCTATGTTGGGAAGTTCTCCTGGATAATATCCTGAAGAGTGTTTTCCAACTTGGTTTCATTCTCCCCTTCACTTTAATATACACCAATTAAATGTAGATTTGATCTTTTCACATAATTCCATATTTCTTGGAGGCTTTGTTCATTTCTTTTTACTTTTATTCTCGTAATCTTTTCTTGCTTTATTTCATAGAGTTGATCTTCAGTCTCTGATGGATATCCTTTTTTCTGCTTGATTAATTAGGCTATTGAAACTTGTGTATGCTTCATGAAGTCCTCATGCTGTGTTTTGGAGCTCCATCAAGTCGTTTATATTCTCTATGCTGGTTATTATAGTTAGCATTTTGTCTAACCATTTTTCAAGATTGGGTTAGAACATGCTCTTTTAGCTTGGAGAAGTTTGATATTACCCAACTTCTGAAGCCTGCTTCTGTCAATTCATCAAACTCATTCTCCATCCAGCTTTGTTCCCTTGCTGGTGAGGAGTTGTGATCCCTTGTAAGAGAAGAGGCGTTCTGATTTTTGGCAGTTTCAGTCTTTTTGTGTGGGTTTAGTCCCATCTTCGTGGATTTATCTACTGTTGGTCTTTGAAGTTGGTGACTTTTGGATGGGGTCTCTGAGTGGACATGCTTTCTGTTGATGTTGAAGCTATTTCTTTCTGTTTGTTAGTTTTCCTTCTAACAGTCAGGCCCCTCTGTCGCAGGTCTGCTGGACTTGGCTGGAAGTCCACTCCAGACCCTGCTTGCCTGGAAATCACCTGCAGAGGCTACATAACAGCAGATTGCTGCCTGTTCTTTCCTGTGGTAGTTTCCTTCCAGAAGGGTACCCACCAGATGTCAGCCAGAGCTCTCCTGTATGAGATGTCTCCCAGTTGGGATTCATGTGGTGAGGTAGCCACTTGAGGAGACAGTTTGTCCCTCAAGTGCTGTGCTTGGAGATCTGTCACTCCCTTCAGAGCTGCCGTGCAGGGACATTTAAGTATGCTGAAGTTGAAACCACAACCACACCTTTTCCCAGGTGCTCTGTCTTAGGATGTTGGGGGCTTTATTTATAAGTCCCTGACGGGCTGTTGCCTTTTTTTCAGAGATGCCCTGCCCAGCCAGGAGGGAGTCTAGTTGACAGTCTGCCTGCAGAGGCCTTGCTGAGCTGCCGTGGGTGCTCCGTCCACTTGCTGTGTAAACTTTCCAGCGACTTTGTTTACACAGGCAAGGTTAAATCCACCTACCTAAGCCTCAGCAATGGTGGACACTCTTCCATGGAGCTTCAAAGTCCCAGGTTGAGCTCAGACTGCCGTGCTGGCTGCAAGAATTTCATGCGAGCGGATTTTAGCTTGGTGGTCTTTGTAGGGGTGGGACCCTGCTAGCCAGATCACTTGGCTCCCTGGCTTCAGCCCCGTTTTTAGGGGGAATGAGTGGTTCTGTCTCGCTGGCGTTCCAGGCACCACTAGGGTTTGAGAAAAAAACAAACCCACTGTGGCTAAAACAGCCACCCAGTTTTGTGCTGGAAACCCGGGGTGCTGGTGTTATAGGCATCAGAAGGAATCTCCTGCTCTGCAGGTTGTAAAGACCATGGGAAAAGTGCAGTATCTGAACCAGAGTGTCAGAAACATGCCTAATGGCTTCCATTGGCAGGAGTTCTCCAGCTTCTAGAGCTTCCTGGGTAAGGCGATGCCCCACTCTGCTTTGCCTTGCCCTCCTTGGGCTGCACCCACTGTTTAACCAGTCCCAATGAGATGAACCTGGTACCTCAGTTGCAAATGTTGAGATCACTTGCCTTCTGGATTGCTCTCCCTGGAAACTGCAGACTGGAGCTCTTCCTATTCAGCCATCTTGATGGAAGTCCCTATATTGTTTCAATGCAAACAAATTCCCAAGAGCTATGGCATTTAAAATAGGAACAGTGTTGCATCTTTTCTCTCAGGGTGGGACATGGTATTAGCCGGAAATGATGCATTGAGAATTCCTGGACCTAAGCAGGAAAATATGGTGCACTTACTGAACAATAAGCAAATATTATAAGCAAATATAATATATATATATTACAGCATTCATCAGTCCCTGTATAGTGATTAATTGATGAAGCTTTAGAATAACCAGTAGATAAGTACTTACATATTTGCTTATTGTTCAATATATATTGAACATATATATATACTATATATTATGTATGTATTATATATTATAAGTAACTATATATAACAAGCGAATATAATATATATATATATATTTTTGATACAGAATCTTGCTCTGTCACCAGGCTGGAGTGCAGTGGCACAATCTCCACCTCCCGGGTTCAACCAATTCTCCTGCCTCAGCCTCCTGAGTAGCTGGCATTACAGGTGCCCACCACCACACCCAGCTAATTTTTGTATTTTTAGTAGAGATGGGGCTTTCCCATCTTGGCTAGGATGGTCTCGATCTCTTTACCTCATGATCTGCCTGCCTCAGCCTCCGAAAGTTCTGGGATTACAGGTGTGAGCCACCATGCCTGGGCTGCTATACTGTATTTTAAAATTAAATTGTTTACTTTGAATCAAAAAGTAAGGATTTTTTTTTAAGACCAGGAAGCATTATACCAAATTTTTATAGTAATTTTGTCTGAGTGTTGTTTTAAAGTGACTTTGTTTCTTTTAATATGTTCCATAATGTGGTCACATTAAATTAGAAAATAACTTGGCCACGGTCAATTAGCCAGGCAGGGTGGTGTGTGCCTGTAGCCCCAGCTACTTGGGAGGCTGAGGCAGGATAATACCTTGAACTTAAGAGGCGGAGGTTGCAGTGAGCTGAGATTACGCCGTTGCACTCCAGCCTGGGCAAAAGAGCAAAACGCCATCTCAAAAATAGTAATAATAATAAAATTATCTTTGAATGCAAAACCCATGCACTTTTATTTAAAAAATAGGTAATATAAGGTACCTCTTTCAAAAGATATAAAATGGCATATATGGTGAAAAATGAATCTTCCTCCTATCCTGTTCTATAGTCACTTCATTCCTTTCCCCAGAGGCAACCACTGTTAGTTTCTTTGTATCTTTTAACAGATGGAAAATCTGTCTGTGTGTGTGTTTGTATATGTGTATAAATTTTCTTTTAAAATGCAAATGACAAAAAAAATACACAGTTCTGTACTTCGCTAATTTTATTAATACAATTTGGAGATCTGATCCTATCATTCTATAAAGAGCAGACTCTTTAACAATTGTATTCTATTAAATAGGTGTATACAATATAATTTATTAATTAGTTCTCAATCTATTGTTATTTCAACAATATTGAACTTAATATTCTCACACATAGACCTAGAATTACCTGTGAGTTAAAATAGGTAATATGTAAGTGGATTTGCAAAGGGGATAGTCACTTAAAATACATTGTAAAACTGCTCACTAAAGACACTGTACCAATTTTACACCAACAGTACATGTATATCTCTCACCACAAGCCTGCCGACTTCTTGAATCTTGCTGTTCCCTATGCTTTTTTCAGTAGAATACTGCCTGCCTCTGAGTCCCAGTTCCAGCATCATATACTAGATTTGTGACTTTGGACAAGTCAATTTAATCTCTCTGGACTATCTTCCTCAATGGAAAGAATATCCATTTTTTAAAAATTAAAGGAGATATGCTAAAGGCCAATCATTATACAAATGACAGGCAGAATCCATATTTTTATATATTCTACATATAAATATTAGGTGCAAAAGCAATTGCGTTTGCCATTACTAAAAACTGCAATTGCTTTTGCACAAACATAATAGCTGTTGAACTTTTTGTCTCCTTCTGTTCTCAGCAGGGCAGCAGTTCTGGCTTTATTATTCGTCTACTTGCTTTTTGTTTCTTCCTCACACACTCCGTCCCTCCTCCCCCAGATTCGATGATCAAATAAATGAATCTCACTAAAGTTCTATTTGTGCGAATCTGCCACTTAAAAACAAAACTCTGAAGGGCGGGCATGGTGGCTCACACTATTCCTAGCACTTTGGGAAGCTGAGGCAGATCACTTGAAGTCAGTAAGTCAAGACCAGCCTCGCCAATATGGCGAAAGAGTCTCTACTAAAAATAGAGAAATTAGCTCGGGAGTGGTGGCTCACGTCTGTAATCCCAGCACTTTGGGAGGTCGAGGCGGGTGGATCACCTGAGGTCAGGAGTTCGTGATCACCCTGGTCAACATGGTGAAACCCCATCTATACTAAAAATACTAAAATTAGCCGGGTGTGGTGGCATGTGGCTGTAATCTCTGCTACTTGGATGGCTGAGGCAGGAGAATTGCTTGAACCTGGGAGGAGGAGGTTGCAGTGAGCCAAGATCGCACCATTGCACTCCAGCAGCCTGGGTGAAACTGTGAGACTTGTGTCGCCACCCCCCCCCCCAAAAAAAGAAAGAAATTACCCAGAGGTTTTGGCAGGTGCCTGTAATCCCAGCTACTCGAGAGGCTGAGGCAGAATTGCTTGAACCTGGGAGGAGAATCACTTGAACCCCGGAGGTGGAGGTTGCAGTGAGCCAAGATTTTATCACTGCACTCCACAACAGAGCAATTCCTCTCAAAAACAACCAAAACTCTAAAGCTAAGAGAAAATTCTGTACCTTGTCCTCCATTATCTAGCCCTACCCTAGGGGCTACTTCCCTTCATAATTTTTTTACTGCTGCCTTTAACCATTGTTATAATTCCATTAAAATATTCCAGCATAAGCAGCATATTACTTGCTAGGTTAAATTACTAGGGCAGTCAGTTGCCCTAATCAGTAGCTCACGTAAAGCCCATATTAGAGCGGTAGCTATCATAAGTGATGCTAATATTAATAGCACACAGCAGCTTTGTTAATTAGCACCATGAATATCAGAAATTGGTTTTTTATTAAATTGATGGTTGTAATAAGCATGAGGAATGTTAAAAATGGGTTCTGAGAAATTAGAATTTTTCAAGACATGTATTAATAGAGTGGCTAAAATGTTCAGACAGTCCCCATTATTTCCTGAAATGGGTTTAAGAATCCAGGAAGGCCAATATCCGTCACATCCTTAGGGGTGCTTTCCAAAGCTTAAATTAAGAGTCCTATGATCAGAGAATGGCTCTAAGGATTTCTAGTTGTTTCATGCTCATTTAAAGGAGCCTTTGGAATGTCATCATATCTAGTATAAGCAAACATTTCATGTATAATCAAATTACCCAAAATGATCAAGAACAAGAACTCTACCATGCTTATGAAACAAGTTATAATGAACAGTTTTGTGCTTGCTTGTAATACATGTTTCACAAATCTCTGTTTGAGTGGCAGAATTTGACCTCAGACTTACTTTTATTGTAACTTGCTAACATGGTTGTGGAGAAGTAACTCTCATCCACATTCAACTTGGTCAGTCTTTTACCCATAAAACTCTGAGTTGCACATGACCAAATTGTCTTTGATCAGTTGGCTGGGTAATTTTTAACCTTTCTACTTCCTATAAAGCACTCTATGACAGCCTGCCTGCATGCTACTTCCCTCTTTTGCTGTGAGTACTCAAATTCTGTAACTTCAGGAAGCCTTCCAGATGCCAGGTAGATCCCAATCCCTCTCAATTCCAATAGTGTTCGATCTATGTCACTTATTGCACTTCAAAATTTGTTTTGTGTCTTTGTGATCCACTTTCTTGCAGTTGGTAAATTTTCTTGAGTGGAATCATATGCAGGCCATACTTTTCATTCCTCAAACTATGTAGTATAGTGCTTTGCTTACAGTGCAGGTAAATAAGGATTAAATGAATAACGGAATATGCTCAAATCACTCTTGGTGTTGGGAGAAGGGGCGTTCACTCTTTCATGCTAGTTACTGAGTGCTTTCTATGTGATCAGCATTTTTCTAGGTTCTGGGATGGAAGCAATCAACACAACAAAGTCTCTGCCTTCAGAGAACTTATATTTTAATGGAGAAGGCAATATATAATGGTAAACAGTGACAAAGGCTACGAGGAAAGAACATTTATAAGACAGCAGAGTGGCACAGGGGTGTGACTTCAGATGGGGTAGGCAGGGTTATTAAGTAGGAACCTTGAAGGCTGTGATGACTCTGGATTTTTAGGAGTGTGATGGAAAAGCTACCAGGTCTTTGCTTTGAATACCTTGTCAGTAGGGCATAGGGTAATTACTTATTTCTTGGGTCTTGTGGCAGACTCCTGACTGTCCTCCAATATTCACCCTCCCCTTCCCAACAGGGTGGCTGGAATGTGTGTATGCATGTAGCCATACAGCTAAAGATGACATATTCAGTTCTGTCTTGCAGCTAGCTCAGACCATGTAGCCAAGTTCTGGACAAGAGCAAAAGTAATGTGTGCCTCTTCCAGATCATGCTCTTAAAAGAAGTTGTCACAGTCTCCCCTTGTCCCTCTCTCCTTTTTTTTTTTTCTTTTTTGAGCCAGGGTTTTGCCATGTTGCTCAGGCTGGTCTTGAACTCCTGGCCTCATGATCCTCCTACCTGTCTCTATAGTAGCTGGGATTACAGGTATGAGCCACAGTGCTGGCTGTTTATTCCTTAGATGGTCTGGATACAGATATACTGGCAAGAACTAAAGCAGCTATCTTGGGCTATGAGAGGGAATTCACGGGTTCCTGAGGAGAGCAGAACAACCAACAGAGAAGTTGAGAGAGGAGTCAGCCTATCAGCTCCAGCATGCTTATGCTCTGTTAACAAAAAACTTCTATCTTGTATACATTATATTTTGGTCTTTGTTACAGTAGAAGATATCTGTACCCTAATTTGGAGGCATATTGGAGAAGCAGTATCTTATCCACAAGGAAGTTAATTACATAAGTATGGACTGCTTATGGTATAACTCCAACTCAAAAAGCTAAGGTAGTTTGATAGCAAGGCATGATGGTATTTTCTAAGAAAAAAAAAAACAAAACATTGGAACCAGTTATTCAGTCTCACCTCTGCCATTTACCAACAGTAAGAACTTGAGGCTGGATGTGGTGGCTCAGGCCTGTAATCTCAGCAATCTGGGAGGCCGAGGCAGGCAGATCACCTGAGGTCGGGAGTTCGAGACCAGCCTGGCCAACATGGTGAAACCCCATCTCTATTAAAAATACAAAAAACTAGCTGGGCATGGTGGTGGGTGCCTGTAATCCTAGCTACTCGGGAGGCTGAGGTAGGAGAATTGCTTGAACCTGGGAGGAGGTTGCAGTGAGCTATCACACCATTGCACTCCAGTCTTGGCAACAAGAGCAAAACTCCACCTCAAAGAAAAAAAAAAAAAAAAAAAAAAAAAAAAAAAAAAAAAAAAAAAAAAAAAAAAAAAAACAGGAAAAAAACAAAAAGGCAAACCAACAAAAATTTATCAAATAACTTATTTCCATGATTTCTGACTGAAAAGAAGGGGATAGGCTAAACCACTGAGGAGGTCCCTCCTAAATCTAACAACTAATTTCTGATGGTACAGAATTTCACATTCTCAGAGATCACTGGAACTAAATTAAAAATCTATGCAGGGCACGGTGGCTCACACCTGTAATCCCAGCACTTTGAGAGGCCAAGACAGGATTGTTTGAGGCTGGTTTGACATAAGCCTGGGCAACATACCAAGACCCCATCTCTTTTTAAAAAGGAATTCTAAATAATATGAAAGAAATGTATAATTTACCATTTTGCAACATTCATTGGGCAGCCGCTCCCAAATCTGTCCTTCACTGGAATTCTTTTAACATACTCCTTACTGAAAATTTGGCAGGAATGGTCAAGTGGCCCTCTTGGCACCCTGTCCCCTCAACCTTCACTCTAAACACATTGTCCTGAATGCCAGGAGTGTGTAATATGCTCCTAAGAGGCAAAAGGAAACAGAAGTTTACTAACAAAAGCATGGTCAGACAGGTCGTGGAAGGAGAACATCTTTCAGGTCTTTCTGACCTACCTAAAAATAACTAACCTATGTTGCAGCCTCTCTGATAAACACAGGGTCAGAGCTGTTTTTAGGTTGCCCTCAGCTTCACCGAGTCCTCTTAGCACAGCTTAGAATGAAGCTAACCAGAGGAGTCCTGCTCTCTCTTAGGATTATACAAAGCTGGCTTTTTGGAAAATATCTAACTCTTCCAGCCTATCACCAGTAAATTATTTTGCAGCAATGAACAAACAGTTATAATTCCACATTAAAAAATAAATAAAATCTCCCATACCTAACCTTTTTGGTGGAAAAGCCTGAATTGTCAACATAGTCAAATCTCTCAAATGTGTAAACTCTACTAATTACAAATTTTCCAAAGTATATATCAATATAAAATAATGAGATGGAATATCTTTAGGGAAGCTCTAACTTATATTTAAACTTAACAAGATCTATAAAAATATCTATACTGCTCAGTGCTCAAAGTCTGTAGGTATTTGCGTCCTTTGAACTGACACAATTTATCAAGACTACAAAATAGTTAATCTCTACATTCACTTTATTTAGAATTCTCAGACTTAGATGTATAAAATTCAGAGTACATTTTTCAAGATTTAAAATACAAGAAGGCATGTAAGCATTAATAATGTGCTCACTATCACGCTATGTGCCCACATAGGACCCGATCCCATGTGCTCCTCTGAACCACCCTGTGAATTGGGTATGATCCTCATTTCAATGATGAGACTATCAAGCAACTTTTTAGTGAAAAAGATGGGCTGATTGAAAAATACATTAAAAAAATTACTTTATATAGTAGCTTAACAAGAGTAATAAGTCAAAATTGGCTACTGGGCATGCTGTTAGCAAACTTAGTGTTTAAACCCAAAAACAATTAACCTACGTTGCAACCTCTCTGATGAATACTTGGCTTCTTTAACTGGTGTAGGCCCTTTTTCTCCATAAGTGTTTATTGCTTCTGTTAGATTGTGATTTCATTGCCGGCAGACAAGGGACTCAATTTTTTAACCTTTTGAACATTAACAGACTGCTGAACACTATTTTGTAAATGGTAGGTACTCAACAGACTTTTTTTTTTTTTTAGTAAATCTGAAAACCAAAATGACACTTAAAGGTTCACAGTATAAAAAATAGTTCTCACTTAAAATAACATACACCAAAAGAATATGAAAATATCGATTTATTACCAACAAAGTAGGATTTCCCACAGTTTTTTTTTTCAATTCCAAACACGCACACACAATAGCAGAATAAAATTACATTTTTCACATCTAAAGGTTTATATCCCAAAGAAAATAAGCATGTGTCCAAAAGACAATTAGAAAACAGCAAGAAATCTTTCCTTTTGAGTATGAAAAACCTTTTAACAGAGACTCTTCCCAGGCAAACCAATATAGATTTAGCATCCAAAATGCTTGTCACTTTAAGGTTTCAAATATCACTGTATTCACCAAATCAAGTTTTTACTAGAAGTTTTTACAATTTTTATGTAATTAGAAATAAACTTTTACAGAAAATAAAGTTTTAAGTGGCCGAGACTATGTGCTACATAATGTATTCTTCACAGCTCAAAATTCAACGTAAAACCAATATTAATTTTGTCCAGTAGAGAAATTAAATGTTTACAAACAAAGTATGGAATAATTGTTAGCATATGCAAATTGAAATATAATTGACCATTTGATTTTCAAACATGCTTACTCTTCACACTTCTTTTCCACATTGATGCTCATTTTGCAGAAATAAGATGACTGGTACTAATTGAGACAATAAACTACACCAAGCACATTTTAGTAAAGATATTTTGGTGGAAAACAAAGTAATTAACCACAAAAACATTTGGTAATATACATTTACTAATATGTTACCAAGTTCTTCAATGTTTACAATGTTTACATTAGTAATACCAATTTACTAATGTTACCAAGTTCTTAAATGTTTACATGACTTGCTCAAATTAGTAAAAATGTCATTTTATCCTAGGTATTGTATTCTTTTTGTGGCCAAAAAAAAAGAAAAGTAAAAAAAAAAGTCATTTAAAAATATTTTCATACTTCATGCATTGGAGTTAGTTTAAGAAGGGAAGGCTCTTTTAACATTTTATAAAGAAGACAACACCTTTTTAAAGAAAAAATGTCTAAGTGAGAGGACATAAACTTATGGTTCCTTATTTTTTGACCTAATAAGACTATAAATTAAAATATCTACTTAACAATGTGCAAAACTCAAAGTGAATGCAATTCTTCAATTTATTCAGGCAAGCAAGCCAAGGAAATAATTTTGTCATTACTGGCACAATCCAATCCACTGTTCAAAGATATGACCTTGGACTGTCCATTTTCTTACACGATTTATTTTTTAAAAGAAGAGAATTTGTTTGGCTCTATTAATTAGTATAACTTAGAGGTAAACAAATTATTTTCCCATTCAATTCTTTTGCACTAAAAGAAAACAGTTTAAACTAGATTTTCTAAGATAATGGGTATATCAACAATGTAAGAAAGGCCCTATAGGCTTTAGTTCTAAAAACATTATGATTTTACACAAATCAATGCTTTTACCTCACTCTTTACATAACACTAAGAAATTTCAAATATAAATTGTAGAAACCAGTATATGAAATTTTAAGAAAAATCTTACTAAAAATAATTATAAAAATGCTTTTAGAAATTTAAGATGTAAAATACAATTGACTTTAAATAAAATAAAAAAACCCACCCCCACACTTTACAAGGTTATTCTTTAAAAACTCTTGTCACTGGATTTTATTCTCTGTCAATCTTTTGGTTGCATTTTGCATCATCTAGTGGCCACCTTGTAGCATTTCAAAGCAGTCCTGCTACCATTTTTGAACTCCAGTGCTTCTTTCCCTTTGAAATACCAATACCATTATAGCATCAAGTTTCATAAAAGTTTCTTTTAAAGGCCCATAAAACTCCATTTCCTACTAGAGATAAGGTAATCTTTTTAATAGGAAGAAATGAATAGATCTGTCATAAATTATTACTATACATTAGACATTTTCCTATCAATTTTTAAAAATTAAATATAACACTGGGAGAAACTAGGCTTAGGCTCTAGAGTCATCTTTAGGCTCTAAGAGTAATTAAAGTTACTCTGCAATTAAAGCTCAGGGATACCATATAAGTAAACTTCTTGTGATTGATTAAATCCTCTTCCACTGTACCCTTGATTTGTAATATTAAGTACCTTTTAACATGAGAACTCAATGACTCATGGTCAGAGTTGCTAAGGACTCAAGTTCAACCAAGACTGAAGAAGACTTAACTTTTACTACCAGATGATGTTTTAGAAAGGTCATTATGGTTTCCATTATCAACCTATTTGTATACAAAAGCAGGTTTCCAAAAATAACTGCTTTTGTTTTAATCTCCTTTTATTCAGTTGAGCCATACTATACTTATAAATAGAATTTAACAGAAAAATTTCCAAGTTTCCCTCTTTACTTTTATTGAGAAGGTTGAGTGAATGTAATACGGCGCCGCCGTCTTTGGAAAGCCTTTAAATTCCATCTGTTTGGTTCCAGCATATGAGGGCCATTGTAGACAAATAATACTGTCATCTTTTCAGAATAAGGAAGATTTTGCAGGAGCTGTCAGTATTAAAACAGACAAACTGTCATATAAGCTCTATACTGAGAAAAACAGTTTTCCAACCTTATACGTATATAGTCAAATGTATTATTTTATTTGTAATATTAATAAAACTTTTTTCCCCCCACTCTGTTGCCCAGGATGGAGTGCAGTGGTGTGATCTTGGCTAGCTGCAACCTCCACCTCCCAGGTTCGAGATTCTCATGTCCCAGCCAGCCTCCACAGTAGCTGGGATTACAGGCACGTGCCACCAGGCCCAGATAATTTTTGTAGTTTTAGTAGAGATGGTGTTTTCGTCCTATTGGCCAGGCTGGTCTTGAACTCCTGACCTCAGGTGATCCACCTGCCTCAGCCTCCTAAAGTGCTGGGATTACAGGTGTTAGCCATTACACCCAGCCAGTAAGACTCTTATGGACCCCTTAAACACCTCAATATAAACCTTGCTGGACTGCTTACCTACATTACTATACCTGCAGCCTGACCTAAGGAATAATCGAAATAAGGAAAAATTGAGCCCTCTAGATTCACAGGATAACTGGGATTATTCAACTTCCCAGGGAGACCTTGGAAAAAAGCATGTCCTCCGTAATTTTCCTAAGACAGATACTTTCACTTTTTATTGACAAACATTTCTCAAGCAACTTGTTTGACAACCTACTATCCTGAAAAATGTGTAACAGGGACGTTTATAGGCTAAGGTATTTGGCAAGCAGTAGGGTATTAACAGATCTGACTATTCCACAAGAATATCTGCTGAAAAAATAAGACATGACACTATTTAATAAAAATTTGAATGTAGGAGGGGCAAAAGCAAATTTTTTTTTTTTTTTTTTTTTAAGACAAAGTCTCATTCAGTTTCCAGCTCACTGCAACTTCCGCCTCCTGGGGTCAAGTGATCCTCCTGTCTCAGCCTCCCGAGTAGCTGGGACTATGGGTGCATGCTGCCACACCCACCTAATTTTTGCATTTTTTGTATGTAGAGATGGGGTTTTGCCATGTGTCTCAGGCTGGTCTCAAACTCCTGGGCTCAAGCGATCTACTTGCCTTGGCCTCCCAAAGTACCAGGATTACAGATGTGACCCACTGCACCTGGCCAAAATTTTTCATGAATACTTAATTAAAAAAGAAAAAATCTGATTACATTAATAAACATATTTTGAATATATACACCTTGTAATTCACCCATAACACTAGATTTAACAAAAGAAAATTTTCCACTGCAATGGTTCTAGATTATGGATAATTCTCTACAAAGATAATTCTGTTTTTATCAAAGTTTAACCTGTGAGTAGAAGATGTTGGGATACTTAAATTTCCCCTGGGCCAGCACAGTGGTAGTGGCAAATAAAGAGGAAGGGTAGTATATGACAAGAGGGGCTTTTTTTTGGGAAAATGAAAAGCCAGGGTTTTAGGGGTTGCATTCCCCAGTCATCTTTTAGTGCTGAAAGAGTGCCTTTTCCAGAAAAGGAATGAGAAAAATCTCAATTCTAGAACATGATATGCCTCCTACATTTCTTCCTCTGATTAAGTAGGACACTGGAACTTATCCCTTTAATAATGTAAATATTACTGTTACCTTTTAAATTCCTTTTTGGGAAGTGTTCCTGCTAACATGTACATATAGGGCCAAAAACTATATGATTAAGCCACGGGGGATTTCTGAGTATATGACCACTTTTTTTTTTTTTTTGAGACGACTTGCTCTGTCGCCAGGCTTGAGTGCAGTAGTGCCATCTTGGCTCACTGCAACCTCCGCCTCCCTGGTTCAAGTGATTGTTCTGCCTCAGCCTCCCAAGTAGCTGGGACTACAGGTGCACACCACCACGCCCACCTAATTTTTGTATTTTTTACTAAAAGAGATGGGGTTTCACCATGTTGGCCAGGATGGTCTCGATCTCTTGACCTTGTGATCTGCCCACCTTAGTCTCCCAAAGTGCTGGGATTACAGGCGTAAGCCACTGCGCCCGGCCTGTGACCACTTTTAGGTTACTTTTTACCTACCTTTGGTGTTATGAAAAAGTATTGAGATGTATTTTCTTTACAGGCAGTATTTACAACCATTTCAAACACTCTCCGTTCATTGATTGGGTCCATTCCCTAAACAATGACAATAATAATGATTATATTTATACCTGTTACAGGCTATAGGAAGATCCAAGTAACAGAATAATCACCATACCTGATTGATTTCATCAACTACTCTGAATGGACATCTATTTAGCTCCTGTAGTGCCATCAAGTATAACATGGTAGAAACACTTCTTTCACCTCCACTTTGATGATGAGGAGTTAATTCATGAAGTTGAGTACTACTGCGAAATTTGACTCTAATTCGAATTCCATATTTATCATAATCTTCCTATAAAACATTTAGAAAGTTGATGAAAAATGAGTTTCCTTCGGTAATGTCATTCTATTTGAAAATGTATCGACTTTACTCTTATTAAGAACTCAAAATTTAGTGATACTAGTTTAAAAATAAAACAATATATATATTTTACAACAATAAATATTAGGCAAACAGTTACTATCTAAAAGCTTTAAGGGTCTCCAAGGATCTATTTAGATAAGGAAAATATTCAGATTAAATTAACATCTTCCTCCTCCATACCATTCTATTCAACTTTGGTTGGCTTCCCCAAGAGTTTTTAGAAGTTACTGAGTGAGGAACCCTGTCCTGGAAAGGCACTATTTATTCTAATTCCAAAGTGCTAGGTTTTTAAACTATAGGTGAAAGCAATTAGAACATAACAGAGTGTCATGCTCTCTTCTGCTGGAGGAACGGCTGTGTACAATAACTGCAGAGGGCCAAGAATCCCCCCAACTTCAGTTGGTTAAGGAGAAAAACACAAGGTAGGAATTACACAAATACTTTGAAAACTTAAGTCATACATACACACAATACTCACCAAAAAGCAAGTAACATAACAGGTGCTCAATAAATATTTGTTGTAATGAGTACATTAGTGTTTAATACATTGCGTCAAAACTGATGATGCTCTAAGGTTTATTTACTATTCTCATTGATGGCATTTCTAGGTCAGTCAGGTTCAGATTTACCTTAAAAATGAGATACATAACTTACTAATTAGGCCAGAAGTGGTGGCTCATGCCTGTAACCCCAACAATTTGGGAGGCCAATAGGGGAGTGTGGATCACTTGAGGTCAGGAGTTCGAGACCAGCCTGGCCAAGATGGTGAAACCCCATCTCTACTAAAAATACAAAAATTAGCCAGGTATGCTGGTTGGCATCTGTAATTCCAGCTACTTGGGAGTCTGAAATAGGAAAACTGTTTGAACCCAGGAGGTGGAGGTTACAGTGAGCCAAAACCGTGCCACTGCACTGCAGCCTGGGTAACACAGTTTCAAAAGAAAAAAACTTAATAATTAAAGGTTTATCTATTAATTGAACAGAGCTTTAAGGTCTAAGACAGTACTGACCAAGAGAAAGATATAATGTAAGCCACATAGGTAATTTTCAATTTTCTAGTAGTTACTTTTTTTTTTGTGAGACAGAGTGTCTCACTATGCTGCCGGTGCTGGTCTCAAACTCTTGAATTCAAGTGATCCTCATACCTTGTCCTCCCAAACTGGGATTAGGCATGAGCCACAGCAACTGGCCTTTGCATGTCTTAGTGAAATGTTTATTCTAGCCCAAATTGCAACACACAAACTTATAGCTCAAGAAATTAGTAGAAAATTTCCCAATATTTTCATTCTCATGAATTCTTAAGTTCTTTTTTTTTTTTTTTTTTTTTTTTTTTTTTTTTTTTTTTTTTTTTTTTTTTTTTTTTTTTTTTTTTTTTTTTTTTTTTTTTTTTTTTTTTNGAGATAAGGTCTGGCTTTGTTGCCCAGGCTGGAGTGCAGTGGCACCATTTTGGCTCACTGGTACCTCCACCTTTCTTTCAGGCTCAAGCCATCCTTCCATCTCAGCCTCCAGAGTAGCTGGGACCATAAGTACATACCACCATACCCAGCTACTTTTTGAATTTTTATAAAGATGGGGTTTTGTCATGTTTCTCAGGCTGATCTCAAACCCCTGAGCTTAAGCTATCCGCCTGCCTCGGCCTCCCAAAGTGCTGGGATTACTGGCATGAGCCACCACACCCAATCATGAATTCTTAAATTCTTGATCAAAAATAAACCACTGATACATATTATATTTCAAACTAATCTGTTTACAAGTCTTCTAACTTCAGCTGTGGTAGCTTTATAAAGCAATATACTTATTCAACACAACTGAATAACCATTACTCAGACTGTATTAAAAGAGTAAGGTATTAGTCACTAATTCCAAACATCACCCAAAAAAAGGGACCCTAATGGAATCCCATAGGTGGTCTTGTCCTTTCTTTCAACATTTTGGTAAACAAAACTTTTCACAGATACAACTCTAAAATAAATTATTTGTATGTGCTTTAAGTATATGATTAAAATTGCCTACCAGAAATATATTTCAAATGCAATTTTACCTCATTTTCTGTATGGAGATCAACTTCACCAGCACACTGCATAGAACTAAAAAAATTGCTGAATTTTTCATTAATTTTTTCTACCAGCTCTTTTAAAGGATTAAGCCACCTTTCTTTTACCTACAAATAAAGGCAATATAAAAACACAATTTAAAAGCAATTTTACTATATTCTGACATAAAATTTTACAAAGGTTTTACATCAGTATCAGTCTGCTCATGATAAAACATTTTTCTTAGAAGCATGTCATTTCATTTCCATTATTCTACATTCTCATTTCATTAATAAGCACATGATAAAAGATTAAAAACTAAAAAATTACCTGTGAAATGTTTTCTCTGTATTGATCTAGTTCAACTTTCTTTCCCTTTAGTTCCTCAGTTAACTGCTCTATTTCTTCTTCTCTTTTTGTATATTCCTGAACAATCTGGCAGGGGAAAAAAAAAAAAACTTCTTTAAGATAAATCTACCAAAGGATAAAACTATATAAAATTTTCTACCAATTAAAACATTAACTGAAAATGCCAATTGTGCTATACTGTTGGTATACAAATAATTTATGTTCTTATTACATACTGAAGGTGACATTTTTTATCCTTGAAAAAATAGACATTGCAATATTTCAGGTTAGCCCAACTATTCTTTTTATAAAGAAAAGGCACAGAACATTGTGTTCCTTAGGAAGAATCTATTTAAAATTCTAATAGATTCAGAATCTGGCATTTAAAGCACATTGTTCCTGCTGTCTAGCTTATTATTACCAAGAGCTCTAGTACAGAGTGGGAGGCAAGTACTGGAGGGAACTCTGTGTGTGTATGTGTGCGTATGGGGAGGGTGGTGGTGGTGGTTGGCTGCAGAATGGGAATAGAGAAAGAGGCATACTGTAGGATTCAGTCCCGTGAAGCAGGAAGCTCTTGATCTTTCTTCAATTAATAAAGCATCAATTTCATCCAAAGTGTTTGGAAGATCCTGGAAAACCTAAAGAAAAAAATTGCCCATCATTACAGATATAATGAAAACAGTTCCATTCGAATTGTTAAAAGAATAATCGGCTGAATAAGTATCTACTATCTGTTCAACAGCATGCTAGCACACAAGGATACAAAGGAATTATAAACGGGGTCATTTGCCTTCAGAAAGCTTGTACTTTAAAGAAAACAAAATGCATGTACTGGATAACACCTTAGGCAATGTATTGATGTTGAGTATTAAAATAAGCAGTACATATCATATAGGCTGAGGAATTTAGAGAAGGGAAGTATCATTTCATGCTATAGGAGAGTTAAGAGAATTCACAGACCTAGAATTCATCTCCCAGCCTTAAAGCAAATGGCTAGGGAGGAGCAAGGCAGAGGGAAGATAGGAGGTTGGGAAAAAAGAATGAGTACTGCATACCATGGGGAGTGAGGAGTTGTGTCCATTTGGAATGGTGGGTACTTGCTGAATTGGTAGAATGGGTCCAGAATATGTGGGGCATTGAAAGAGAGCAAGAAGTTAGAACTTTATACTATACTTATGAAGAACTAAAAAAGCATCCTAAGAATCTAATTACTTTGACAGTTGGATTTCACCACAGTACTATTTTCCGAGTCCATGCCATGGGGACAAATTAGAACAGATACTTTTTTTTTGAGGGGAGGCAAGCAGTACATTGTTTGGCCTAGCACAACCTGCAAAGGCTATATACTACACAGTACAAACTGAATCCTGAAGCCCTGAAAAAGAGCTTGACATATTAATCTAATATCTTAAACTTATCTTAACCTCTCAGAAAGCAGTTCAACTTCTATAGAACTTCAGGTATTCATTTGTTGAATCTCTGACTTACTGAGATTTAAGCTCACGTGCCCAACACTTATTTACTTGATATCCTCACTTGACTCTAATAGGCATCTTAAATTTAAGATGGTGAAACAGAATCTGGATTTCACCCACCTTCCTACCGCTTTAAGCAAACCTGTTTCTCCTTCAATCTTCTCCATCCCAGTACATGGCATTGTAATTTGTTCAGGTGAAAAATGTAGGGGTTCTCTCTCTTATCCTTCATATCAAATCCATCAGTAAGTCTTGCTGGATGTGTCACCAAAAGATATCTAGGATCTCTCAACTTCTTGTCTCATTCCAGTGCTACCCCCCTAATTCATGCCATTATATATCACTTTCATGGTCCAAAGCAGTGACTTTCTAAATGGTCTCATTGATTCCTATCTTGTATCCCTACTTTAGCCTCCATCTAGAAGAACAGAAGTTAGAGTGCTCTTTCATAAATGTAGCAATGTCACTTTTCTGTTTAAGATCCTCCACTGGTGTCCATCCCCAAAAGAATAAAACCTTATTTCCCTGTAAAGTCTACAGCCCTATGTAATCTTGGCTTCTGCCTTCTTCTCTGCTTGGATAATTTTTAACCCCAATGAGATTCTTATTCTGAAACATCCCAAATATACTTCTCTCTTGGGGCTTTTTCTGAACTGTTTTCTCCATCTGGAATAGTTTTCCTTCACTCACATCTTCACTTGACTGCTCTTTTCATTCAGGTCTGTTATAAAATGGTATTTTCAAAGGAGGTTTCCCTGACCAAGTTCCCGTTCATGTTACTCCATCTCCTCAACCCCATTTTATTTTTTTTCCTTTCTTTTTATTTATTTATTTTAAAAGAGACGGGGGTTTCACCTTGTTGGTCAGGGTAGTTTCAAACTCCTGACCTCAGGTGATCCACCCACCTCCGCCTCCCAAAGTGCTGAGATTACAGGCGTCAGCCACCATGCCTGGCCCGTTTTTTTTTTTTTTAAAGCATTTCTTGCTATCTGACATTATCTGATTTTTGATTTGTGTTTTCGTCTACCCAATCCTCCAGACTAGAATATAAGTTTCAGCTGAGAAGGAAGTATGTCTATCTTGTTCAATGCCTGACATATAACAGGTAATTAATACATTTTAATGAATAATCATCTTCTAATTTTGCTTCTTTCAAAAACAGTATGACTTATCAAGAATAGAATCATGTTATGTTTTTGAGAGAAAAAATAGTACAAATTGTACTTATATTTATTTTATAACAACACAATGTATTCTGAAGATATTCTAGTCTGTTTTTAGAAACAACCTTCTCAATTAGTTTTAAAAATATCTACTGTATTCCAACTATGGATCCAAATAGTCAAATCCATTCTCTGTGATTTCTGTGTGATATCATAAAATAAATCATTTGAGGACTTGAAAATTATAATCCATTATTTTTTTCCAGTTGTTTATATCTTTAGTAGACATTTCATCATCTATTTAAATAGGTAACATTTGAAATTAAGAATTTTAAAAAACACCAATATTAGATACTTTAAAATTCATTTTCTAATTTCATTTTGACATTATTCTGAATAGGTATGTAGGCAAAGTATCATCCCCACTTGTCACAGAGATATGTAATTAATGGTGGAATGTGACTAAAGGGCAGCATCTCCTAATTTTACTCACTGATGTGCCAGCATATAAAATATAATGGAAAAAGACCTCTTTTTTCCTTATTGGCCAATGTTAGCCCTAAATACTCAGTTCTCACTGAACCCTCATTAAACATCCCAATTTCCAGGGACACTTAGGCTTTATTTTTAAAATATCCCCCTATTATTTCTTTTCTTTTCTTTTTTTTGCCATGAGCATTGCTTACCTATATTATTTCTTATATACCAATTACTGGTACAATGTTTCCATGAAAAACTATACACCGTATGTTCCAGTTGTACCCATTAAAAGCAGTTTGGGGGAAAAGCCCATTTGTATTGGAAGAATAATGTTACAGTACCAATAATTTTACAAGGTGATACCCATGTTTTAACTTTAATAGGAAGCAGTAAGACTGGTGGCCAAATTTAAGTATAATAGAGAAAATCTGTGAAGCAAAATTTTATATATAGCTATGCGCGCGCATGCGCGCGCGTGTTCGTTCCACTTAAAAATGTGAAAAATTGCCTATTTTTTAAGACACATCATGTTTTTCATGGACTATTACAATGCCTAAGATCCTATAAGCTAATATGTTAAATATGGCAATTGTAGCATTATATACTTTTTATACTTACTGTCTGGTATTCTTGAGGAAGAGTCTGCTCTGCACCCAGGTTACATACTTGCCTAGCTCTCTTCATAAGTTCCTTGCATTTCTGCAATAATCTTTGTCTATTTTCATCCAATTCAATGAAATGTTGCTATTACCAAAAAAAAGTTATTTTGAAAATTTGAATGTTACTCTTAAGGCAGAGGGCTGTTTATTAAACTACCACATATTAAATATATTGTTGAATTCTAATTATGATAACCAAATTATCTGAAACCGTATCTTAAATAAGAACTTTTATTATAATAGGTTAAATCTGAACTTTAAAATACATCAGCGTATCAGTAACCTGGCATTTCTCTAATCCATTAAAAGGTATAAAATTTAAATTTTACTGCCTTTTTCTGAAAGTTTAACCTAGCTGTATGTGATTATATTTATTTATTTTTTTGAGACAGAGTCTTGCTCTGTCACCCAGGCTGGAATGCAGTGACATGATCTCAGCTCACTGCAACCTCCGCCTCCCAAATTCAAGTGATTCTCATTCCTCAGACTCCTGAGTAGCTGAGACTACAGATGTGCACGACCATGCCTAGCTAATTTTTGTGTTTTTAGTAGAGACAGAGTTTCACCATGTTGGCCAGGCTGGTCTCGAACTCCTGGTCTCAAGTGATTCAGCCACCCTGGCCTCCCAAAGTGCTGGGATTATAGGCATGAGCCACCTAGCCTGGCCATGTAATTATATTATAATGAGATTTGAGATATATAGTACATAGGCTTCATGACAGAAAACTCAGTGCTCACATATAGTCAGAACCTTTAAATCATGTTTGATAGTTTTCCAAGTGCCATCCATGTAGTTATTTATTCATGATCTACTCATTCCTTCAACAAATAATTACTGAGAACCTATTAAATGCCAGTATTATAATCTGCATGGGTCACAGAAAGGTGAATAAGGAGAAAAAGACACAGGATTATTAACCTAACAGAAACAGGTACTCTTTATTGAGTGCTTTTGTGCGAGGCCCTTGGCTAGGTGCTTCACATACATTATTCCCTTTATTTCTCACACTGCATAGTAATATTATCCTCATTTAGTGCATTAAAAAAAAAAGACTGACAGGAATTAAGTAACTTGCTCAAGCCCACACATTTAGTTAGAGACTGTCATGATTCAGATCCCTGTGTGCCTATAGGACACATGCTTTTTTCATGGCACCTCTCGGCGGGAGCAGAATGGACAGA
The DNA here is from genome assembly GCF_001604975.1 of Cebus imitator. Taxonomy (NCBI): domain Eukaryota; kingdom Metazoa; phylum Chordata; class Mammalia; order Primates; family Cebidae; genus Cebus; species Cebus imitator. The sequence continues at coordinate 2,590,549 of NW_016107470.1, read as the reverse complement.
GTATGTATGTAGGGAAGGTCAGAGTGGCCACAGAAGCTGTGACAACTGAACAGCTTTAAATGACAAGAAATAAGAAACAGCAGCAGAAGACATTCCAAGGATAGGTGATTATGAATTTTAAGGCATATACGTCTCAAAGACCTGCTTATTTAAGAAATACGTAATCTAATGTGGTTGGAGGAAAGGAATTTGTAAGGATGTAAAAAATCAGAGTTGGCAGACAAGAGCCACACTGCAAACATTTCACATGTAATGGGGAAGGTATCTCATCTAACTAAATGTCTTCTGTAGGTCAAGCACTGTTACAATCATTATCCTGTTAATTATCCTAATCCCCATTATAATCTTAAAGAAAAGTGTTATCTCTATTTGTAGATGTGGCTCAGACACATTAAGAAACTTGCCCAAGGTTACCATACTAGCAGACTTCTGAGAAATAAAACGGGTCTAATTTGCTCTATTTACTAACTCTTAAACTCCAGTTGGCACAAAAAGCACTTGAGGGTGGGGGCTCTGGAATGGCCTGGACACCTGTATTATTAAAAGGGCCCTCAAGTGATTTTTATGCATACGAGTTTGACAGCAAATAAACTAAACCAAGACAACAGTTACAAAAAGTAAAAGGATATATACTGGACCAAACTGAAAATACAATTAAGCCTTTATACTAACCACTTAGTACTATGGTTTCCTTGAATAAATTCCTCAGTCCCTACAGCTTGAGAGAAATAAAAGAAAATGTTAAAAATTCCCAATCACCCCATACTCTGCTCTGTAAGGGCCACTGTACTCAGGCAAAGGCAAAACAAGGAAAAGCTGGATAGAAACTAAACACTCCTAATTTCTTCTATTCCTGCTTCTTGTTCCTCTGGACTTTGCTAAAAATATTAGAACATTATGGCAAAGAAATATCAATGAGTTGATAATTTGAAGCTCTGGACTTAGACGGACAAAATCTCATTTAATAGTTTCTTTCCATTTGGTGGCATATGTGTAATAAAATATTTATCTGAGAAAATTTTCTGTACATATATATGTGTTTGTGACATTAGATCTTCATGTGGTACCTGTTTTGCTTTTTGTTTTTAAAACCATAATTATTGCTGAGCTTTTTTAAGGGGGTAGTGGGAAGGAATATATAATTATATCAGATAATGCTGTAAATTTGGACTAGTGAAAAGGCCTTATCTACCTTTCTGCTTAGAGTCTAGCCTTTAATGGTTAATAGAGAATAGAAAATATTCCATCTGTTTAAGATGTAAGAGGACAAATGGGTGAAATATACAAAATATCCCCCACTAATATCTCAAAAAAGATTACTTTGTAGTTATATATCCTAGAAAAAATTAGTATTAATTTTTCTAAATTCTTTTTGTGAAAGTTCATTTGTCATGGAAATTGTACAGAAATATATCGGCATTAAACAAGAAAAAGCTTTTCTGAGAAGGCCCTCTTGTGGAAGAAGTACGAATTATTCACAGAATTTCTTATGAGAAATATATATACTGTTATTTTAATACAATTTCATTCCATTTAGTTGATTTCAAATTCAAATGTTAACCATTTGTTTTAATTACCAGACAGAATACGCATTTAAAAATATAAAAATCATTTTTTTTAAAAAGTCAACTTTAAATTTTAATGTAATACTTGAAATTTAGAAAATAGTAATTTTAACTGACTTTTCATATACAAGTCCATAAATTCAACTTACACTAATTTAATCATAAACAATAAAGGGAATAATATTTGCTTGTTAAATGTTTTCTTCAAAATTATATACATCTCATTTGAGTAAAAAATGTCTCCTCTGAAATTCTGTTCTTTTTTGAGGGAGAGTGGCAAGCACGTAGGCAGAAGAGATGTCAGATGAAAAGCACAGAACTCCTAAACTTAGTATAAGCAAATAAATTTAACAACTTCCCATTTTTATAACTAATTTTTCTATACTTTTAAAGGAAACACTGGCTTCATGCTAATCAGCACTCTAGGCATTTTTTATTTATTTTTGAGACGGAGTTTCGCTCTTGTTACCCAGGCTGGAGTGCAATGGCGCGATCTCGGCTCACCGCAACCTCCACCTCCTGGGTTCAGGCAATTCTCCTGCCTCAGCCTCCTGAGTAGCTGGGATTACAGGCACGTGCCACCATGCCCAGCTAATTTTTTGTAGTTTTAGTAGAGATGGGGTTTCACTATGTTGACCAGGATGGTCTTGATCTCTTAACCTCGTGATCCACCTGCCTCAGCCTCCCAAAGTGCTGGGATTACAGGCGTGAGCACTCTAGGCATCTTGATGTATATTATTAAACCAAATATCATAATAACCCTGCAAATTAGGTAGGTATCATACTTACAGCTGCAGATAATGAGTAAGCGTGGAGTAGTTAGGAAACCTGACTATGGTTAAAAACAAAATAACAGAAATTTTTATCTGTCTACCTTTGTATTTGGATTCACACACAGCTTACTAAGTTGTCCTAAAAATAGTTCCTAAGTTAGTGACATTACCAAAGAGAGGCTTCCAATCATTTGCCTTTCTCTGAGGATGTTTTATAAGAATTGTTGCCCTATTTACCTTCCAAAAATCTGAGAAAGTATGAAACTCCACAGTGGTTAGTTACCTCTAAGTCCCCTCATGAATACAATCTCTACTGAAATTTTCTGTCAATCTTATTTTGTGAATTTATTTTATGATAGAAATATGGACAAAACCAGAAGTGGTGGCAATAGTTCCTTAGAGCAACCTGCCATGTGTTCAAAGGGACAAGTAGGAAAAACAGTATTTCTCTTTGGTTCAAATGAAGCTGGATAGCAGGAACAACAGATAAGATAGATAAAATCATGTGCAGGTAAATGGCAGCAAACATGAGAAGAAAACGAGTATGTACAAGAGAAAGTGAACTACCATACACCTACTCTACTATATATTTTTGCTCATTCTTGACCCTTTCAAATGTGCGGCTAATGACTATGATCAGACAGCAACAAACATTTATTAAGTATGCAGAACAAGAAGTGAAAGGACCTCATAAAAGGGCTAGTAAAGCATCTGTAAATGAAAAGCATTTAAAAATTTTATTTTTTTATTTTAGAGATAAGGTCTTACAATGTTGCCTCAGCTAAACTCGAACTCCTGGGCTCAAGGGATCCTCCTATCTCAGCCTCCCAAGTAGTTGGGACTATAGGTCCATTCAGATCATTTAAGAACTTTCAAATCAACATATTAATAAGGAAAACAACATGGTATGAAATATTGCTGAGGAAATGCAAAATAAGATTGAGTAGTTTTAAGTTAAGTTTACTATGGAAAAACCTGCTAAGGTGTGTGCATAAATGTGTCAAGGAAGAGTTCTGGTTTTAAAAGCAGCAATGGACTCAGAATGACAAAGGTGAAGGAATAATACAGGAAAGATACAGAGGTTATAAGCAATGGTAGGAACACTGGAACAGCCAAGCAAGGTTAAAAAAAAAAAAAAAAGGCTAGAAGTTGGAAGTAGACATTAGAAGACTACTGTAAGGCTTTGGATCATGTATAATAAAGATTACAAAGCTGTATATTTCTGCAGCACAATATAAAAATCAGTATATTTTCTTTTGGTAGTTAAATGAATGCAAAATTAGTAAAATACAGCTATTAGGACTTAATGCCTAGACAGGGCAGTAAGCCGCAGTAGTTAGAAGGTGAATCAGGAATGTGGTAATAGCAAAATTGGGCAAAGGGCAAGGAAAAGGAACAAGAACAAAAAGAGAATCAAAATGTGCTAAGTAAAATTTTTCCAATTAATTTTAAAAGTAAGCAAATGACTGGGCATGGTGCAACCGCCTGTAATCCAGGACTTTGGGAGGCCAAGGTGGGAGGATTGCTTGAGGTTAGGAGTTTGAGACCAGCTAGGGCAACATAGAACTATCTCTACAAATAAAAAATAGCCAGATGTGTGGCGTGCACCTGTAGTCCTAGATACCTGGAAAGGCTGAGGCAGGAGGACTGCTTGAGCCCAGGATTTCCAGGCTGCAGCAAGCTGTTGACTGTGCTACTGTACTTCAGCTTCGGTGACAGAGTAAGACTCCGTTACCCCGTTCTCAAGGAAAAAAAAAAAAAAAAAAAAAAAAAAATGTGTTGAAAAATTATGCATCATTAAAATATCAAAATAATACATAATGAGTTACTCTGGCTATTTGTGCCTTCTAAATAACCTACATGCATTAAACTACAGGAATTGTAACTTTAAATTTGAAAGTGGCTGTCTTTGTTTAAAAAAAAAAAAAATTAGTAATTCACAGATTGAAAACAAAATGCCCTCCCCTAAAAACTTTTCTACTTTCCAAAAACACAGCAATCAGCTATACTCAAAACAGTATTCTTGGCCAGACGCGGTGGCTCACACCTGTAATCCCAGCACTTTGGGGGGCTGAGGCAGGTGGATCATTTGACATCAGGAGTTTGAGACCAGCTTGGCCAACATGGTGAAATACCACTTCTACTAAAAATACAAAAAGTAGTCAATTAGCCAGGTGTAATGGTGCTTGCCTGTTGTCCCAGTTCCTCAGGAGGCTGGGGGAGGAGAATTGCCTGAACCCAGGAGGTGGAGGTTGCAGTGAGCTGAGATTGTGCCACTGCACTCCAACCTGGGTGACAGGGCAAGACTGTCCCCCTCCCCCGCTCCCCCCCCCCAAAAAACCAAAACCCAGTATTTCTCCTATTATTAACAAAATAGGTCAGAAGAGAACACCCTGTCAATCTGTACTAACCTCAGACCATCTATAAAGACTATTGGAGGAGCATCTCTCACTGTGTCAAGAGTGGGTTCAAGTTTAGGAGCGCCCAAAGCCACTGATACCACACTTATGTTAACATGACACCCATTTTCTTAAGTTCTCGTTAATACTGATTTAAAAGTAAAACTTTAGGCATCAGAATCAAATATTGCATTGTTGATATGGTTTGACTGTGTCCCCATCCAAATCTTCTCTTGAATTCCCATGTGTTGTGGGAGGGATCTAGTGGGAGGTAAGTGAATCACGGAGGCAGGTCCTTCCCATGCTGTTCTCATGGCAGTAAGTCTCACAAGATCTGATGGTTCTAAAAGGGGGCGTTTCCCTGTACAAACTCTCTTTTTGTCTGCCGCCATTTGTGTAAAATGTGGCTTGCTTCTCCTTGTCTTCTGCCATGACTATGAGGCCTCCCCAGCCATATGGAACTGTTAAGTCCATTAAACCTCTTTATTTTGTAAACTGACCAGTCTCAGGTATGTCTTCATCAAGAGTGTGAAAACTAATAGAATTGTGTTATTGAATTTAAAGCTATACATATTAATAGTATCTGCCTGATGGGTCAACTTCTTCATGAAATCTCTTTTATAACATTTCCTACTCGAACAACAACATTCATAAGCTCAATCAATGAAGTAACTTCAGCATGGGCTCTACAATTACTTAACAATAGAACAGATGAATAAGTAGCAGATGACCTTACCCACATGCCTAGGAAATAAGCCTTGATGAGGCTCTCCTCTGGTAGCTAGTTCAGTTTCTTCTCTCCCCACTCCCAATGAAGACTTATCTTTGGTTGCTTTTTGCTGGACCCTGACTACCTATTTAGAATGACTATTGCTATTCTTTCTGCCATCTTTCCTTCCTTTGTTCTTGGTGGGGGTGGGGGTGGGGAGTGGGGGAGAAGACTTTGCTGTCTTCCACATCTCTGGCTTTTGCCCAATCCTAGAATACCAAACCTAATCTTCAACTTCATTTGGCTACATGTGTTTATGCCTGCATGCTCCTAGTTGCTTATCTGCTAGCAAAACTGTTTTTCTTAAGTCAAAGGGTATGAAGAGGTTGGCTTCAGAATAATAAAGCTGCTCCTTTACTCTGATTTAATCTTTCCATTCACCCGTGTATCCTATGTCTACATTTCCTAAAATCTATCCTCTATGGATACTTTCCACAAAAAGACACCCCTACATAGCTCACATTTATGTAACAGATACATTTATGCAGTTAAGTGTACAGTGAATCATGTACATAACCCTGTCGGAGAGTGGCAGACTCTGGGGAAGTAGATGAATAGATGGGGAAGGGTATAAAGAGACTCTGAATACATGAAGAAGTTTAAAAATCTACAACAATATGGCAAGGGTTATCATTTATTAAAGAGGGGCACTGAACATAGGGATATTATGTTACTCTTCGTATTCTTGTATATGTTTAAAATGTCATAATAAAAATACTAGAAAAAAAGACAAGTGAAATAAATCTTAAATTTCTTTCTGTAACTTGTTTCAGCTTTCTTCTCTAACTTTTGGGGTATAACTAAGGAATCATAAACTGCAATACTTAAAGGAGACAACTTGATGAGTTCTGACAAATATACACACTTGTAAAGCTATTACCATCAAGATTATAAACATATCTAACAAACACCCTCAAAAGCTTTGTGCCAGCTAGGCACAATGGCTTACGCCTGTAATCCCAGCACTTTTGGGAAGCTGAAGCGGGTGAATCACCTGAGTCAGGAGTCTGAGACTAGCCTGACCAACATAGAGAAACCTCATCTCAACTAAAAATACAAAATTAGCCAGGTGTGGTGGCACATGTCTGTAATCTCGGCTACTCTGGAGGCTGAGGCTGAAAATCACTTGAACCTGGGAGGTGGAGGTTGCAGTGAGCCAAGCAGCTGGGATTACAGGTGTGTACCACCATGCTTGGCTAATTTTTGTATTTTTAGTAGAGACAAGGTTTTGCCATGTTGGCCAGACAAGTCTCAAACTCCTGACCTCTGATTATCTGCCTGCCTCGGCCTCCCAAAGCCTGTCTTTTTAATGACAGGGTTTTGCTCTCTTGCCCAGGTTGAAGTGCAGTGGCGTGGTCACAGCTCATGGCAACCTTGACCTTCCTGGCTCAAGCCATCCTCCAGCCTTGGCCTCCTAAAGTGCTAGGATTACAGGTATGAGCTACCATGCCCAGCCAAGTATGTCATTTTTGCTGCTATTGTAAATAGTACTGTTTTAAAATTGCAACTGCCCATTGTTGACTGCTTGTAGGGGGAGGCGCAATGAATTTCTATATACTGAATTTATCTCCTACAGTCTTGCAAAATTTTCATTGATGGTTCTACTGGCATTTTTGCAGATTCCTTAAAATTTTCCACAGATGATGATCATGTTTGTCTGAAATAGATAAGTTTTTTTTAAGTCTGTAAACATTTAATATTTTAAGCCTTACTGCACTGACTAGAACTTCCAGCACAACGTGGACTAGAAGTGGTGAGGGTGGGCATTTTCCTTGTCCCCAGCCATAAGGGGACAGTTTACAGTCTTTCACCAAGATTGATATGAGCCGTTGGTTTTCAGATATCCTTTATCAGAATGATGAAGTCTCCTTTGATTCCTAGTTGCAAGTTTTTATAATGAAGGGATGCTGGATTTTGACAATTTGTTCTGTATATATTGAAGGGTTTTCGATTCAGTCCGTTAATATGGTGAATTACATATGGTGTTGGTCCTGTGGGTGCACAGAAGGCAAGAGTTGAAGTTTAGGGGAGACTCTGCCTAGGTTTCAAAGGATGTATGGCAATGCCTGGATGTCAAGGCAGAAGTCTGCTTTCAAGGGCAGAGCCCTACTAGGGCAGCGTGGAAGGGAAATGTGGTGTTTGAGCCCCCACATGGAGTCCCCACTGGGGTACGCCTTGCAGAGCTGTGAGAAGAGGGCCACCATCCTCCAGACCCCAGAATGGTAGATGCACTGACAGCTTGCACCATGTGCCTGGAAAAGCTGCCGGCACTCAATGCTAGCCCATGAAAGCAGCTGTGGGGGTTGTACCCTGCACAGCCACAGGGATGGAGCTGCCCAAGGCCTTAGGAGCTCACCCCTTGCATCAGTATGGCCTTGATGTGAGACACGGAATCAAAGGAGATTTTTGGGTGGCATTAAGGCTTAAATGATTTGCCCTGCTGGGTTTCAGACATGCATGGTGCCTGTAGCTCCTTTGTTTTGGTGGATTTCTTTCTTTTGGAAAGGAAGTATTTACCCAATGCCTATGTGCCCATTGTACCTTGAAAGTAACTTGCTTGTTTTTGATTTTTCAGGTTCATAGGTGAAAGGGACATGCTTTGTCTCAGATAAAACTTGTACTTGAAATTCTGAGTTAATGCTGGAATGAGTTAAGACTTTAAGGGACTGCTGGGAAGGCATGAATGTGTTCTGAAATGTGAGAAGGACATGAGATTTGAGAAAGGCAAGGGGTAGAATGATACAGTTGGCTCTGTGTTCCTACCCAAATCACATGTTGAATTCTAAATCCCAGTGTTGAGGGAGGCTCTTGGTCGGAGGTAATTGGATAATGGGGCAGATTTCCCCCTTGCTTTCTTCATGATAGTGAGTGAGTTCTCATAAGATCTGGTTGTTTAAAAGTGTGTAGTATTTCCCCCCGATCCTCTCTCCTACTCCGCCATGGTAAGACATGCCTGCTATTCCTTCACCTTACACCATGATTGTTAAGTTTTCTGAGGCCTCCCCAGCCACGCTTCCTATACAGCCTGTGGAACTGTGAGTCAACTAACCTCTTCATAAATTACCTAATCTCAGGCAGTTCTTTATAGGAGTGTGAGGAGAGATACCCTATTCCATAGTGGTGATGTGTCCTTTCACTAGGATGCAAATAAATGGCTATCTTTTTGTGATGCTGGAAACTAATGTAATCTGATTCATCAGCAGCTGCAAAGTAGTAACAGTTAAATTCTTTCCTTGTTTATAGATTACTTCTTTAAAGAAGAACTTCTCATCATGTATTTGTTTATTTTCGGTAACAGTTCATATAGAAAAGGCAGGATAAATGCAAAATTTTCTATTTAACCATTTTTCAAAGTCACAAGCCAGTTCCCCAATATCCTCCAAAGTGACCAATATTATTTTAGCATCATTATACACTTGTGGATTTAGACATTTTGGTAAGTTTCCACTTATTATCCCTTTATGTATGGCCAGTAAAAGATTCTTCATGTAGGCTCCCAGGTATTGTTGATAACCAAGTCATCTTTGATCATTTCTTTGATTTTTCTTATGACAAGACGATCATGGCTAATCTTATATAAATATTTCTTCCTGTGGACCTGAAATCAGTCATTTCTCTAATGGTCATTTTAGTGGAAAATAATATTTAGAAGCCATAATGTAGGTCTTTTTAGTAGGCAAAGCTAGGTTTCTTTTTTTGAGAAAATACATTGTGAGTTCATTCTGCTAATTACATTCAAATTAAAAGCTTTAAGTTTTTTTACTTCTTTCATTTTTATCTTCTTTACTATCTGAATCCCTTTTCTTACGCTGAAAAACTGTAATTATATTAACATAATTACTCATTTGCTTTACTCTATATTTTCAGAATAACATTACAAATACTATTAACATTATGATTACTGAAAACAGTCCAAGATTTTTTTTTGCAATTCTTTTTGCCCTTAGAATCATATTACAGTGTTTTATAGTCATTTGGAATAATTTTTCTATTTTAGGCTATGTTGCTAACTCAAAATATAAGGTCTATTTAGATGAGCGTAACTTATAACCTTGTCTTTTCCCACCCTAGTTTAATTAAAAAAAAAAAAAAAAGATTCCAGTTTACCATTCTAATTTTTAAACAAGCCAACGTAGAGGCATAGTAATCACTTCCACTGATCCTTTTTTTGATAGTAACATACTGTAGTTTTCTCTCCTTTCTTTTTTTGACCTAAGAATATATATATCACTCCATAGCAGTATATTCAGATATTTAAGCCTTTTAGAAATTTTATTTCCAATTGCCTAGTACACCTTTGCACATCCATGTATTTAAGTTTTCCCGAGATATAATTTATATACCATAAAATTCACTCATCTGAAGTGTACAATGACTGTCAGTAAATTTACAGAGCTGTGTAAACATCACCACAGTCCAATTTTACATTTCTATCACCCAAAAAGATCCCTTGTACCCCAACCATTCTTTTATTTTAAAGCTTTCTCCATCTCTTTCAGATGTACCTCTCATATTCTGCAAGTGTTGGAATTTACTTCCAAAAAATATTTTAACAGGTAAATTATATCCATTTACATTTAATAATATGACTGATGTTTGGCCTTAGCTCTGCCACTGTTTTATGTCATATTTGTTATGTCTCTTATATCTGTAAATAAAATATCTAGTCTTTAGTTAACGTGATTTTCTTGCCCTGCCGGTCTCTTGTCTTTGTATATCTTTTTGATATTTAGGAAGGCTTCTATTTTTATTCTAAAGGTTATTATTATGCAAATATATAATATCCTTAGTAGTTTTGGGGGATACTATCTATTGGCTCCCTACTATAAATAATTTTGATATTCTCCCTTATTTTCCTCTCCCAAAACATCTAATTTGAAGTAGTAACTTTTTATTTCCTGAAAATACCTACAGGACAATCAGTAAATATATTCTATTTTACTTGCATTATTTCTGTTCTTACATTTTCAGAGAATTGTGCTTTAGTTACACTGTCAGACTTATACCCACAGAATATTTTATTATCTCCTTTATTATGTAGCTCTAGTTCTCTTCAGTAAGAAGTTTTATTCTGCAAAGGAATTTTGCAGTTAGAGAGTTCATAGGGCTAGATCACTCCAGCACTATCCAACCTTTCTGAAATCTATAAAGTTGCCTCTCAAGTTTTAGCTGCTCTCAAATTGATCTCTAAGCATTCTAAAACTAATGGGACCTCTTCCCTTTAGAGATAATCAGGATGCTGGCAACCTGATTTTTGGGTTCTCTGAGCCCTCCCTTGCTGATACCATGCTAGTCTTGATGTTGCTGCTGATTTATTTCACCCACTTGTATTTTGGAGTTCACAGGTGTTGTATAATAAAGAATTTGGGCTTTGTTGCTGGTTCCTCTAAAGTTCTTGGAATTGAGCAATAGGAAAATCTTTATTACTCATGAGTCCCTTGGATCCCTCCTGAGTTAATGCTAAGAATATGACTCGGGATGGGTGTAGAAAATGCCACAAAGATCAACTGTATGATCTGAACAATATACATGTCTTTGACCCATATGACTTCAGCCCAATTTCCCAAACTCCAGGGAAGGGGGCTGAAGATCACATGGCCAATGATTCAATCAACCATGTCTACATAATGAAACTCCAACAAGAAACCTGAGTACTGAAAGCTTCATAGAGCCTCCTGGTTAGTGAACATGTAGATGTGTGAGGGGGGTGTGCACTAATTGCACAAGAAAAGAGTAAAGAAACTTTTGAGTTTAGGACCCTCCGAGATGTTGCCCTGTGTCTCTTAATTTGGCTAGTCCTGATTGTATCTCTATAATAAAATTATAATCGTTAAGAATATTGTTTTCTTGAATTCTGAGTTGTTTCAGCAAGTTATAGAACCTGAGTGGGGGTCATAGGAACTCCTGAATTTGTAGCCAGTTGGTCAGAAATACAAGTGACCTGGGGACCCCTAAACCTGCAGATGGTGTCTGAAGTAAGGGGGGTCTTCTTGGGAACTGTGCCTCCATGGTGTAAAGTACAATAGTGATTCTGGATGGTTAGTGTCAGAATGGTATGGCAGTACACCCATAGGGGTACCCTGAAACTTAGTTTTGTTATACATGTTGTCCATAGGTTTGTTGTTGTATTATTCTAGCTGCCCTTCTATTTTTGGGAAGGGATTTTGGAGATTCAAAAACCATGCCACTGTCACTACCATCTTGTTGCCAGCTCTCTTTCAGGTTTTAAGTTAACATGGTATATCACATTTTTCTCCCCTCCACCATTTCTGTGTATATCATTTCACAGTCAGATATTAACAAAAGATTAAATTGCTGAAGTTATTCAGCCAGTCTTACGTATTTTAAGTATTGCTTCATCAATATGATGCATTAGATTTGTAAGTTAAATAGCATAAAACAACAAACTATATATTGCAAGTGATGACACATGATAGATATTTTCAAAGTGGTTTGAGGTTAGAATCTCAAAATAAAAAGTAAAGGCAAAATTTTTACCTCTGTAAGACGGAGTTGTGAAGATGCAGCCATATAATCTGATTCTAATTTGTTCTTCTCAGAGATTACTGTAGTATTTTGGAGAATTAAATCTACTTTTTGTATATGCAAAGAAGTACAAATCTAGGAACAAAAACCCCCAAGAGTTAATTTTTATGTTACCTGCTTTTTAGAACTAAAAATAATATAGTTTTCTAAAATAAAATTATAAACTGTGAAAAAATAATTTTGCTTTTTTTTTGTCTTGAGATGGAGTCTCACTCTGTCACCCAGGCTGCAGTGCAGTGTTGCGATCTCGGCTCACTGCAACTTCTGCTCTGGGGTTCGAGGGATTCTCCTGCCTCAGCATCCTGAGTAGCTGGGACTAAGGGGTGTGCACTACCATGCCCGTCTAATTTATATGTATTTTTCAGTAGAGACAGGGTTTCACCATATTGGTCAGGCTGGTCTTCAACTCCTGACCTCATGATCCACCAGCCTCATCCTCCCAAAGTGCTGGGGTTACAGATGGGAGCCACCATGCCTGGCTGGAAAAAATGATTGTCCTATTGACTGACATCTCTCTTAAACAGTTCTTATAACAATTTTTTTAGAAGGTGTCTTCCTTTGTTTTTAAGAAAGTCATCGGAATAAACACATTTAGCCTAATAAGTGCTTCTATCCTATTACCTCTAAAAAAAATGTCAAACAACTAAGCAAGCTGAAACCGATGATAAAGATCTCTTGCTTATAATAATGTGAGAGACCTTAATCAAAACCTTCCCTCCCTCTAAAGATTTTACTATCTTATCTACCCACTGTTTTTTAAAGAATGACTACGATTAAGGAAATACCTTACCTTTATTAGGTTTGTTAATTCGGTAACAAGTTTTGCTTTTTGAACATTTATTTCTTTGATTTTGGTACTTGCTTTTCGCTCTTCTTCTTCAAGGTTGCAAGTATCCTGTTCCATGAGCTTTAAACTGTATGACACATATAATAATGAAGAAATCAGGGTTAAACACAAGGATTGAGCCCAAATTCTTGGGTCTCCTGCAGTTTTCTGGGATATATTTAGCAATGCTTTTTAGATATATAAACTGCTGGCTCCTAGATTAAACAATTATTTTATGTGATCAGTTAGGATTGAAAAATATTTGTTGAGATATAGCAATGTGCCCCAGCATAGTCCAGGTAATACCTGCGTTAATGGTTTAGGGTCTGGAGTAAGAAAGATGGCTTTGTTTCCTCTTTGCCATTCACGAATAAGCAGTTTAACTCTGGACAAGTTACTCTTCTGAGCCTGTTTCCTCCTCTATAAATTATAGATAATAACAGTACTTCCTCCAAAGGGCTTGGTGAAGCTTAGAAAAGGTAATACATTGTTTCCTTATGGATAGGGGGGAAGTAACACATGTAACACACTAAATATAGTGCCAGACCCATAACTGATACATCAATATAAGCTGTTTCTGTTGCTATTGATATAGTTTATAAAATAGTCCCTTCCCTTAAGGAGCTTAAGTGGAGACAGTTAATAGCTAAGAAACAGGAAAAAAACCCCACAACACAAGAATCCTAAAAGTTAATACTATGCTCTCAATTTTAAAAATGAAGAAACTAAGGCTCAGGGAAGTGAAGTAAAATTGCCTAAAATCACAGATATTAAGTATTAAGATGTGTTTGGTACCAAAGTCCATGTTCTTTCCACTACACCATGTTGCCACCAAGGAAAAAGAACAAATGATGGAAGCAATAATAAATAAGTTCAGCGGGTGCTGTGGAGAGTGGCCTGAATGGTACAAGGTAGGGTATGTTGGGGAGGGGAAGAAGTTAAGTTGGAATGGGTAGAGCAAAACAAGATTTTGAATAATCATAAAGCTTGTCTAAAGGACAGTAGTGTCTAATTAAATTTCACGTAGTAACTGTAGAAAGTCTTAATTTTTTTTTTTTTCTGTTGTTGTTTTTTGAGATGGAAGTCTTACTCTTTCTTTCACCCAGGCTGGAGTGCAGTGGCATCTCAGCTCACTACAACTTCTGCTTCCCAGCTCAAGTGACTGTCCTGCTTCAGTCTCCTGAGTAGCTTGGGATTACAGGCACCTGCCACCATGCCTGGCTAATTTTTGTATTTTTAGTAGACACATGTTGGCCAGGCTGGTCTCAAACTCCTGACCTCAAGTGATCTACCTGCCTCAGCCTCCCAAAGTGCTGGGATTACAGGCATGAGCCATTGTACCTGGCCTCATAATGAATGGGGTAAGAATATGCAAACAAAATAAATTTTACAACAGTCTTGTGGATGAATTAAATGGAGATGTGACTAGTCAAGCAGAGACCACTAACTAGGTTACCACTGCAGTAGTCCAAAGTGAACAGAAGGTGGAGATAGTGGGCCAGTAACATGCAAGAAAAGTCATCTTACTGTGAAAATCAATACTATGCGGGGAAAGTTTAGTTTTAGACAATGGGTTCAATACAGTAGTTGCACAGCAAAGATTGAGTGTTTTGCAGATGATTGAATAAGAAATGAAGGAAAGGGTTACAAATTGAAAAAAAGTTTAAAGTCGAAACAAATTCTAGAAAGCAAAACTAGATATATCTTGCTTTAAACAACCAAGGCACATTACCAATTTTAAAAACAGAAGTTAATGGGCAATTGTTGGCTTTAAAAAAAAGATAAACAAGGTAAACATAACTTATTCAAGACAAAGAGCTGTTACTTATTAAAGATTGATTATGTCACTAATCTCTAGTCTATAGGCAAGAAGACAGAACAACAAAAAGCTGTGGGCTGTGTTACGGTAGGATATGGAAAAAACCTTGAAACTGGAAACCGTGTGCCTTTTCCCCAGACTTGATACGCTAATAGCTTTTATCCTACCTTATATATTCTGGTTTCTACAAAATACCTAAATTCAAAATAAAGATTATAATCAGTTCTGAGAATGGCTGCCTGGGATTTCACAATAAGCCAGTAGTTTTCCATTTAGAAAAGACTTTTGGCTGGGTGTGGTGGTCATGCCTGTAATCCCAGCACTTTGGGAGGCCAAGGCAGGAGGACTGATTGAGGCCAAGTGTTCAAGACCAGTCCCAGCAACATAGCAAGACCCCATCTCTACAAATAAGCTGGGCATAGTGGTGCACACCTGTGGTCCCAGCTCCTCAGGAGGCTGAGGTGAGAGGATCGCTTGAGCCCAAGAGTTCGAAGCTGCAGTGAGCCATGATGATGCCACTGCACTCCAGCCTGGGTAACAGAGCAAGATTCTATCTCAAAAAAAGACAAAGACAGACAGACGGAAAGAAAACAAAGAAAGGAAGGAAGGAAGACTTTTGACAGTATTATATTCATACAAAATTCTATGGAATATATGACCCATTAAGGCCAAGCAAACATAATTCTAATTGTCACAAGGAAGACTGCAACTGAATGAGTGAGATAAACCCTCAGGTGCCCAATTTAATCTATTCTGTAAAAATCAGTATAACTTCCTCCATCCCTATTACTCTCTTTCAGAACTAGAGAGAGAAAAGCCTAGTTTGACAATTTTTCTGCCTACACCTTCCCCTCCCCTCTCCTATCATCATTCAGAACTCAATGGACATATTGTTTTGGATGATCATGTAGGGCAGTGGTTCTCAAAGTGTGGTCCACAGACTCCTGGGGATACCTGAAACTATTTCAGGAATCTGTGAGTTAGAAACTATTTTCATGGTAATAACAGGATATCATTTGCCTTTCTCACCATGCTGACATTTGCACTGATGGTGTAAAAGCAATGGAGAGTAAAAATGGTAGTGCTTTAGAATAAATCAAGGTAACAAACCAACACTAGTACACCAAAGTATACTAGTAGTCCTTACATTCTTCACTGCCATGCACTTGAAGTTTTTTAAAATGCCAAATTCCCTTAAGAATATGCTTGATGAAGCAGTAAAAATCGTAAACTTTATTAAATCTCAAAATCTTAAGAATATACATTTTTAACATTGTCTGCGATGAAATAGGAAGTACATAACTGTCCCCCAGTATCCAACAGGGATTGGTTTTAGGACTCCCCAAGAATTCCAAAATCCACAGATGCTTAAGCCTGTTATATAAAATGGTGTAGTATTTATGACCTATGCACATCCTCCCATGTATTTTATATTATCTCCAGATTACTTAAAATACCTAATACAATGTAAATACTATATAAATAGTTGTATTGCTTAAGGAATAATGACAAAAAAAGTCTGTAAATGTTCCATACAGACAAAACCATCCATTTTTGACCTCCAGAGTATTTTTCTTTCTTCCACCCTCCCCTGCTGTCTAAAAGAGATGGGGTCTTGCCATGTTGCCCAGGCTGGTCTCAAACTCCTGGACTCAAGTGATCCCTCTGCCTTGGCCTTCCAAAGTCTTGGGTATGAGACATTGTACCTGGCCTCTCGAATATTTTTGATCTGTGGTTGGTTGAATCCATGGATGTGGAACCCACAGATATGGAGGGCAGGCTATACTTATTAAATACTTGCAGTATATTCAAAAGGATAAAGGTTGTGTCGAGGAAAAGCACTTGTGTGATTGCTTAAGTTTGGAGTTATACTAGACTTTTTTCCATGGAATACCATTTTTACTTACTAGTTTTTTTTTTTTTTTTTAAATCTGCACTTGGCTATTTGTCCATTTTTCTTTTTCCAAAAAGGAATAAAGTGACCTTGTCATTTCAAGGAAAATAACTGACAATATTTGTTCCAATGATAAAGTTCAAACTTTTTTTTTTTTTAAGATAGAGTTTCGCTCTTCACTCTTGTTGCCCAGTCTGGAGTACAGTGGCACGATCTCAACTCACTGCAACCTCTGCCTCCCGGGTACAAGTGATTCTCCTGCCTCAGCCTTCCTACTAGCTGGAATTACAGCCATCCGCCACCATGCCCAGCTAATTTTTTATATTTTTAGTGCAGACAGAGTTTCACTATGTTGGTCGGGTTGGTCTCGAACTCTTGACCTCAGGCGATCCACCCGCCTTGGCCTCCCAAAGTTCTGGGATTACAGGCATGAGCCACTGCGCCTAGCCAAGTTCAAACTTTGAAATGAAAATTAGAATTTTAAAAAATGTGTATCCACTGCTAAGCTTGACAGCTTCCCAATTCTTAATAGCTTTTCTGATGGAATCAGTGATCAATGTGATCTTTTAAAAATATTATATAATAAAGTATGTCAACATTTGAAATATCTATGTCACCTGATGAACCAGTATTTTCCAAATGACCAATGCACACTATAACTAAATCATTCATGGGTAAAAGCGCCATCTACAGTGCAATGTATTTTAATGTAATAGAGTATACAAGTTCACTGATACGGTTTCAGATTCCATATTGCAATTAATTCAACTTTAATAAACTATACTTTGGCAAGTTTTGATGTAGTATTAAGAATATCCACAATTATCTGAAAAGTCTAAAATACTCCTTTTCCAACTGCATATTTATGAGAAGCCAGATTTTCTTCAAATACTTCAACTCAAACATCTCACAACAAACTCAATACAGAATCAAATAGGAAAAAAACCTACTGACTTTAACTAAAGAAATCTGCAGAAATGCAAAGCAATGCCACTCTTCTCACTAAATGTATTTTGTCTGTAAAGTAGTTATTTTTAATGTTTATGTTAACATACATTGAGTTTGTGTTTTTTTTAAAATAAATTACTGCCCTATCTCTACCTAAAAAAATAAAAAATAATGAATATTGTAAACATTCTCAGTTTTAATTTCTAATGTGGTAAATATCAATAAATATAATCCATCTAAACAAAACCTCTTCAAGATCCTCATTAATTTTTAAGCATATAAAGGAGTCCAGAGACTGGAACAGCAGGATCAAGGAACAGAACTTGTAACACTCAGGGTTCATCTCCTTTTGCCCTATGGACTAAAATTGTGTTTTATGTAGTAAGATTAAAGCTTTACAAAGAAATTACTACAAAATGTGCTTGTGGAAAAGGTGTTGTTACGACAGTGTATAATTAATATACTCCCATAGAGCACTTTGTGCTCTGCCCCCATGAATAGACTAAAAGATACCTTCCTAGTTTGGAACTAATTTTTTGTTCCAGTTGTCTTTTCTTCGTTTTTCTCTCAAGAAGCTCTTTCTTCTTTTGTCTAAGTTCATTGTCTTTGTGCTCCAGGTGTTTGCTTGTTTCACGTAAGGCAATCAATCCTGATTCTACTGCTTGCAATTTTCTATTAATTTCCTACAAAATAATTAAAAATTGTTAACATATTTTTAAAAGCTGTTCCAGTGAAAGTATTAGAAATCCAGTTAATATTCTTTTCTAACATTCGGATCAAATTAACCAACCTTTAGCTGTTCTTCTAAGTGTCTTCTTTGCTCTAGGTCCACAGTGACTGTGAGAAACTGGGCTACTTTTAGAGATGTGTTACTAGAAATAACTTTGTTTGAATAAAAAGAAGTTTTCACCACATACTTCTCTTCTGCTGTATAAATTTGTTTTAATCGGGTTTCTTGTATTACCTAAAATGTAAAACAAATATTAGTGGACATTTAATAAATTTTTAAAGCACTAAATAATTAGGAATGCAGACCAAGTGAATTTTGGAAGATCAAAATATACTAGATACACATTTTTATTTTTATTTTTATTTTTGAGACAGGGTCTTGCTCTGCCACCCAGGCTGGAATGCAGTGGCATGATCTCAGCTTACTCCACCCTCAACCTCCCAGGCTCAAGTGATCCTCCCACTTCAGCCTCCCCAGTAGCTGGGACTACAGGCACGTGCCACCAGGCCTGGCTAATTAAAAAAAAATTTTGCAGAGATGGGGTTTTTCCATGCTTCCTATGGGGGCTGGTCTCGAATTCCTGCCTCTGAGATTCTCCCACTAAGGCTGTCCAAAATGCCAGGATTATAGGTGTTAGCCACTGTGTCCAGCAAATTTGTTTTAACCTATCCAACAAAATTTCAAAACAGGTGGCTCATACAACTAGCAAAGTCAGCTATACTTCTATGCTACAACTCTCCCAAATAGTTTTGGAGCCTTGTTACATCTAAAGAAGAGATACCAAGAGCAAGAGATACCAGGAGAGAAGGGTGCTCAGTACACTGAACTATGTTATCTTGGGTAAGTCATTTACTCTCCCTCCTCTCAGTTATACTGTCCAAAGATATATAATCTTATATTTAGTTCCTGTGTATTTGGGAAGAATAACCAAGTGAAACATTTTTCGTAGATTTCAAAGCCTTTTCTTCATTTTTTTAGAACTTGTCTCTCAAGAATTTATACACAGATTTCATAAACTATATTATAAATACCATAACCAGACCATTCGTTGATCTATTTTTGTATATTTATAGAGTAGGCTGCTGCAATGCAGAGCATTTTTAGATTTAGAGATTTGTTTCCAATCTCTAAAAACCTTTAAATACTATTATAATACTATTATGGTTTGTTTCCTTCCAGAAGTTTATAGTCTAAGTGAAGAGGTAAGACGTATTTAAACACACTAGGTCAACAGGGTATAAATCTTAAATCCCGATTAATCTGAAATAAGGGGAAAAACTGGATGACTTTAGCCTACCCAAGTTTCCTAAAAATGAGTTTTAAACTGGAGTTGAAATTACAGTTAGTGAAGGAAGGACACTTCCTGCAAAAGTGACATCTCAAGCTAAAGAAGTCAGTGGACAATTTAACCAAAGGGAGACTCTTAGAAATTAATGAGAGAACAATTCCGTACATAGGGTATACTGTTAGAGAATCTAAGATATTAAAACTTAATAATAAAAGCAAAACATACATAAAGAATGCATTTTTATTCTGAGCAAGAAATACAGCCATTATTGCCATTAGCCATTACTGCCTTAAACAGAAGGACTGAGGACATAAAGGTAGTAAATTTCCTCAATAAAGGTTTATATCTTCTGAAAGATAGCTAAGATAATATCAAGGGCTTTACCAGGTGTTTGAAATACTTTCTAATTTGGTTTCCCTGCATATACACGTCTGAAAAGCATATAATCATAAATTATTTATATACAACACAGAACTGAGTTAGGCACTGGGACAATAAGGTATTTGATATGTTTGAGAATTTAAAAAATGCAACATATAAAACCAAAGAGATTAAGATTAGTGAAAACACCTGAAAAAGAAATGGGGATAATTTCACTTTTAATATCAATTATATAAATTCCAAAGCTATTTTTCTAGTACAAACAACAGTGCCAAAGCTCCCTAAGTGACTTAAACATAATGTTAACAATAAAAGTACATGGAAACAACTCAATTTGAAGCAATATTCAAAAAGGAAAAGAAATTTCCAAGTAAAGAAATTGCTCCTTTCTGCCCCAAAGTTAAGTTTAAAAGTCCTTACCAACTTTTCTATTGTCTTTCTGCATTAGTAAAGAAGTCCCACTTACCTTACTTTCAGAGATAGGCCTGCCTACCCCTCTTCCACATGGAGAGTTCTACTTTTGGTTTTCGAAAATGAGTACCATAATAAAGTATAATTCTAATCAAAGGCAGGCAACTTATTATAAGTAACTTGTTTTTGCAAAACAGGTTGATAATGAGCTCTCAATTTTCTACCTTCTGTTAATGAAGTATAGAGCAGTCCCAAATGAATCATCTTAGGAATATTTATATACTGGTTGTTAGAAATTTAAAACATATTTTCTAATAAATTCAATATTATAAGTAGCAGTTAGGTCTGTAATTAGTTACCAGATGCTTATAAGCAGTATTAATACAGAAATTCGGTATTTATACTGGAAAAACGTGTTCCAGGAGAGATTTCTTTTCTGTTTCTGCCTGTGATAAAAGTGCATATGATGTGGAGTCATGGAAATTGCTTGTAAGAATAAAATTCCAAACAGCATTAGCAGAATACAGAAACTAGGAGTTTCTGTGGCTATATGTACTAGCCAAAAAAATCCTATGATGAGTGGTCATTCATATGTGAGATAATCTTAAGTTTTAAGTAAAGGACAGTTGACCAAAAACAGTTTTATACCCCAGCCTAGCATTCTAAAGTATAATTTGTCTTAAAGATAATCTCACATATAATAATTTAAAAGACTAAACTATTATTAATACAATGTTTGAACATAGGCTTACCAAGCAAAGCAGAATCAGGTTAGGGTACCAGGTATTTCTTTTCAGGTTTTAACTTTACTAAATTACCTTAAATGTAATAAATATTTATTCTAGTTAATTCCATATCACTCCTCTTATAATTTATTAGTTAAAAGTTACTGTTTTATGTCATATGGAAAATAAATACAAAGTTTCTCCATGGTTGAAAACAACAGACTTATTTAAATTCTGACACATTTTGCTTGCCTTAGCTAAGTTTTAACAAAACTGCATTTTTGGTACATAATTCAGTACATGATTCACTACTTACCCGTTCAATTCTTTCTCTGGTCCTTTCAGTTCCTACAGGAACTTCATGAATATGATACTGACAGCAAAGGTAACTCATTACAGGATCAGGCGCATCAAATAACTCTCTCAAATAAGAGAAAAATCCGTATTGCCTGAAAGGAAAAGTATTGATTAAATTTCCTTCTGAAAATATTGCTAAAAAAAATCAGAGTTTATCATCAGTAAACAGTAAGTAAAACATACATTATTTCAACAATGACACAGCAACATTTTTTCTTTTTTTATTTTAAAATCACTTATGACTTACTCACTTGCCACAAACGTTTAAGCTTTTTTATGATAAACTACTCTTTTTAAATTTCATCTATTATGTTTCGAATGTTTAGTTATATTCTAAATTAAGATATTTACTTATAATTATTTTATAGTGACAATTTTTACATTTAGTCCTTCTGGAAATTATTTTTATACTATAATAATTTATCATTTCATTTTCCCAATAACTAACCAACTAGTATCTTTTTTTGTTTGTTAAAAACTGTAAGACATGGCATTAATAGTATCTTTTATTAAATAGTTCAATATTGTTCTGCAGATTTGAAACATCATACCACATCACACTCACTGTATGCTAACTGTACCATAGTCCTGTGCCTAAATTTTTCCTTATATTTGACTTAAGTAGAGATCCTACAAGGAAATAATACAGCTTGTAACAGCTTATTTATGTGACAATAAATGTTAATTCAATATTTAAATAAATCTTAATATTTTCAAGACTTACTTAAGTTCATTCAAAGATCTTGAAGGTGCTCTGTCTGCATATGAACTCTTGGGAGCAATAACAGCATTTACTCTTAATTTTTTATTGTCACGAACCTGAATACAGGGAAAGAAAATACTATTTTAATTACCATATATTCTCTACTGAAATGATTTACAAAGTTACCATACTCCTACTTCATGGGATGGATACAAAATTTGAACACTGCATATTAGATGTTACTTAGAATAAATTTTTTTACTGTGATATTAAAAACAGTCCCCTTCTTATAGAGATACACACCAAAATATTTTCAAGTGAAACAGACTATCTGGGAATTACTTCAAAATAATACAGAAGGGAGATAATTAAGCTTACTTTATTGGCAGATTATCTTGTATTGGACGAAGTTTTCTACTAACAGTGATTATAAACTCTGGTCAAAATTTTAAAAACAATTATTTTAAGGCACTGGAGATGGACAAAAGGAAGGAGTTGGAAGGGAGTTGACATTTGAAAGATAAGAATAGCAGTAGGTGAGATTTGTGTTTATGTGGCTTATGGCTTGGGGACATTCTCCAATTTGGAGCATCAGAAGTGGGGACAGAATTCTGGTAGAAAGCTGCAGTCTTTCTGGCTGGAGAAATCATAAGATGGAAGGATGGAGTTTGGGGTGACTAGAATTATTGTAAACTGAGAGGGTAAATTCTTGGAAGAAGGAAACTGCAAAGTGAGAAGCCTCAAAATCTGCATAGAACACCCATCTAAATCCTTGGCTGCCCCACAAACTATGAATGTATGAGAAATTTCCAGGGAAATGGAGGAAAGCAACAAGTGGAAGGCTAAAACAACAACAACAACAACAACCACCACCACCCACTGAATGGAGACTTTAGTTGATGTCCATTGCTTGAGAGACAGAGTTTGCAGTTTAAGTTCAGCTAAGTTAACTGCCTTCTTCTAGTCTCTTTGGAAGAAGACAACTGAATCCAGTCTCTACAGTATACCCACAATTCCAGAATATAATAAAAAATTACTGGCTGGGTGTGATGGCTCATGCCTGTAATCCCAGCACTTTGGGAGGCCGAGGTGGGGAGATCACCTGAGGTCAGGAGATCGAGACCAGACTGGCCAACATAGCAAAACTCTGTCTCTACTAAAAACACAAAAAAATTAGCTGAGTGTGGGGGTGGGTGCCTGTAATCCCAGCTACTAGAGAGGCTGAGGCAGGAGAATCACTTGAACCCAGGAGGCGGAGGTTACAATGAGTCGAGATTGTGCCACTGCACTCCAGCCTGGGTGATAAGAGTGAAATTCCATCTCAA
>NW_016107470.1:2548693-2565775 GCF_001604975.1 Cebus imitator | reverse complement strand
TGATCTCAGGTGATCCACCCACCTCAGCCACCCAAAGTGCTGGGATTAGAGGCATGAGCTACCATACCTGGCCTATTACTCATTTTCTAACTTTGTAATAATGTATTTCCTTTTAGAAGATTTTGTTTGAGTAACAAAAAAAGTGAGGTGACTGAAAGAGAAACAAGAAATAATACCGTAGGTAGTACTCAGATTTGGCAAAAATTATGATGGTTGCACATGATAGTATGCAGAAATGGCAAAAACTGTGAAGATTTGTAAGTTACTGAAGGATGGGAAATGATACTCTAATAGATACAATTACAGGAGAAGGTTATATAGAATAAATTTTAAAGCTTAAAATACACACACAAAAAGTCATAGATACTGAAGAAAGTTCTGGTTCTATCTGATGAGCAGTTATGGAAAGTTGTTACAACACAAGAAAAAAGAATACAGGTCAAATTACTAGGAATCTATATTGTATCATCAACATATGGTTTAAATCCTCAGTGCAGAGGCAGAGGGAGTTTTTGACACAAGGAAAAGTACTTCGTACAGTCTAGGCTGGCCATTTGCTAAATAGAAATCATTTAATTACACCTGACTGCATGCCCTTTACCCCACGTATCATGTCTTAAAGACATGTAACCTAAGCAAAGCAACCGAGCTCTGACATCAAATGGATGAATCACTGGTTAGTCTTAAATAGTTCCAACATACACAAATTTTTAACTTTTTGGGTCCATTTTATAATTTTATACCTCCAACCTTTTTATCCAGTCACCTTTATGTTCATATACCTTGCCAACTCCCAAACCAGAAGTAGGGCAATATAAGAGCCAAAGCAAAAGTCAAGATTCCTTCCAAGTACTTGTGTACCAGAGAAACAGAGGACCACTTGAGCTGATTCAGAATCCTCTCCTCACTTAGACCAATTAACAAAGTTGTTTAAACAAGGCATACACGAAAAAATCTAAACCTAACCTTTATTAGCTTTTTAAAGAAATAGAAGACATATGCAAAGGGAGTAAGTCTTCCAGACAATACAACATATAGCTAACCATATATTTAAGAATATCATATGTAGCTAACAATATTATACTACATGCTATGTAGGTATATAACAAAAATAATAGCTAATAAGCACTGTTATAAGCACCTTTACATTTATTAACTGACTTAATCCTTACAACCATCTTTTGAAGTAGATAATGCTACCCTCCGTTTTATAGACAAAAAACACTTAGGCAACTTGCCCAAGTTGGAAATAAAGCCAGATTTCAAATCCTGGCAGCCCAGCTACAAAGTATACATTTTTAACTACTAAGCCATATTGTCTTTCAGTGGTTAGATTCTTGGACATTGGCTTTTCTCTAGCTATATACAGGGTTCTCATTCTTTTTAAAGAAGTTTTATTTATATTAATAAGCAACATCGTACTGATTTTCCTTTCAAAGGAAAACTGAGTTGATTCCAATACATTTTCAAAGCAAGGATGTCCAAGACCAAAGGTCCATCATTATGTTTTTTTCCCTTAAAACATGATAGAATTACTCTTTATATTAATTTCAAATGATAATTTCAAAATATGTTACAAATGGAATATTATGCGCTGGTTTCCTTTAACAAAGTAAATAAATTGCCCCACAATGCCATAAATAGGAAATAAATGAACAAAACTGAGTGACTTTGCATGAGAGTGAACTGGTGGTAAAATTAGCTGTCACTTTTTGCTGTAGTGAAGTTAAAACTTCAAGCACTAAAAGATAAGTGATAAGTGAATCAAAGTGTTACATTGGTTAGTACTTGCCTCTTTGAGGAAAACCTCCATATCTTCTTGACTTTCAAATACAAAGGCTCTCAAGTCATTTGATGGTATATGATTTTCAATATATTTGGCATTTTTATTATCTTTCATATTTATCTAAACAAACAAAAGCAGAATTTCATGAAACCCAACTGATTATTAAAACATGTTTATATTAAAATTGGATTTATTTAATTAGATTGTAATACTTGAGAAAAGGGAAGAACAGCCTGGAATCAAAGAGTTATTTTAAAACATCTAATCCATTACCCAGAAACAACCAATACAGTACATAGTTAAAAAAAAAAAAGCCAAGATTTGAACAGTACTTGATGCATATTGATTTTTATACTACCTAAGAAATAACTTTAGTTCCTTTCTAGTCACTTCATTGAAAATATTTCAGTATCAGGTTGTGACTTGAGTGTAAACATTTCTTATTTTTCCCTAAACTTTTCATATTTTTCTTAATCTTCAAGAGAATTTCATAGATGGAATAACTGATAGGTACCAAAACACAAAGAAGTGAATAAAACTTTAAAAACTAATGGAAAAAAACCCACTATGGCTTAATTGAAACTATTGCTGCCTTCAAGAGAAATCTGAAGTTTGCATCAGCAGAACATAATCTTATTGATCTATTTTACTTAATTTTTTAATTTTTTATATTTTGAGACAGAGTCTCTGTCACTGAGGCTGGAGTACAGTGGCACGATCTCAGCTCACTGCAACCTCTGCCTCCTGGGTTCAAGCAATTCTCACGCCACAGCCTCCCAAGTAGCTGCGACTACAGGCATCTGTCATCACGCCCAGCTAATTTTTATATTTTTAGTAGAGACAGGGTTTCATCACGTTGGCCAGGCTAGTCTTGAACTCCTGACATTCAATGATCCACACACCATGGCCTCCCAAAGTGCCAGGATTACAGGTGTGAGCCACCATTCCCGACTACTGTATAGATCTATTTTAAAAACATTAACTGGGCCAAGCATGGTAGCACTGATAACCCCAACACTTTGGGAGGCCAAGACGGGAAGATAATGCTTGAAACCAGAAGTTCGAGAGCAGCCTGGGAAACAAAGTGAGACCCTGTCGCTACAAAAAACAAAAATAAAAAAAATTAGCCAGGTGTGATGGTGCTACTCAGGGAGACAGGTGGGAAGATTGCTTAAGCCCAGGAGTTTGAGGCTACAGTATGGTATGATTGTGACACTGCACTCCATCCTGGGCGACAGAGTGAAACTGTCTCTAAAAAGTAAGATAAAGTAAAAATATGAATTAGACAATCCTGCATGTGAGGCTCAACGTTATGGAAAACATTAAGATAGGTTAGGGAAAAAGCTACTTCAGGAAGTATATAATCTATTGTACATGAATAAGTATGTTCAAAGCAGAGCATGATAAAACTCCCATTAACAGAAGTGTATAAATATAAAAAGTACTGTCTATGGAATTTTAGAGGAGAGACTGATAATTTCCAAAACATGGGAATCAGCTTTCTTGAAAAAATAATGAAAGGAGAGGTATTTATGTACTATAATCTATTACAAAGCAAACTAGCTAAGAGCTAGGGCTCTGAAGTCAGACAGATGTCCTTTCAAATCATATGCTTGATCTTGCTCATATACTATTTAAATCTCAGAAAGCTTTCATTACTTTCATCTGTAAGATAGAGTAAAACAGTTTATACCTCATAGAACTAAATGTGGATTAAGAGACAATACAATTAAAATAACAGCACAGTTCTTGTTACATAAATGTTGGCCAATATTCCTCTCTATTTTAAATTACAGAATATCAATCGGTATAGAAAAATGAGAAAACAGATACACACACAAAAAAATTAAAACCACATGAAACCATCATCCAGGCATAAACACTATAAACACTGAGTCTATTGTTTCACAATTTTTTTTTGGGTAGAGGGGCAGATACTAAATTACATTATTGGAAGAAATGATAGGACTAAAAGAAAATGTATGTGGATATTTACTATAACTTATAGAAAAGGTAAAAGTAACCCCAAAATTACCACAGAAAGTCATCATTTAAAAAATATATATATAATTATATATAAGCCAGTCGAGGACTTAGCTCTCATGATGACATTCTCCCAGGGTTTTTTGGGGGGTTTTTTTGAGACAGGGTCTCACTCTGTGTTGCCCAGGCTGAGTGCAGTGGTGTTATCATGGTTCACTGCAGCCTCAACCTCCCAGGCTCAAGCAATCCTCTCACCTCAGCATCCTGAGTTGGTAGGACTACAGGTGCATGCCACCATGACCAGCTAATTAAAAATTTTTTTTTGTAGAAACAGGATTTCACTATGTTGCCTAGGCTGGTATCAAACCCCTGGACTCAAGTGATCCTCCTGCCTCAGCAATTCCCAAAGTATTGGAATTATAGGCATGAGCCACCACTCCTGGCCCCAAGGTGTTTATATCAGAAATACTCTGCCATGTCAGATTCGAAGGCTCCCAGCTTGTATAAATGGGTTTACATGGCATTTCAATTCTTTGATCGACTTCACCTGCTCAACAGGTAATGAGTCTGAAGGAAGTCACACAAGTAGGGGTCATTTTGGTCACTGGCCAAATGTGGTTCCAGTAGTGACTTATTTACATTTTTTTCCAAGTGCAACACACACTCTGTTGCATTCACAGTTTGGAGGTTTCCCTGATACCCTTAAGGAAGATTTGTTTATTTCCTTATTTATTTTTTTTTTTTAAGATGGAATCTCGTTCTGTTATCCAAGCTGGAGTGCAGTGGGGTGATCTCGGATCACTGCAAACTCCACCTCCCAGTTCAAGCAATTCCCCTGCCTCAGCCTCCCAAGTAGCTGGGACTTCAGGTGCATGCCACCATACGCAGCTAATTTTTATATTTTAAGTAGAGATGAGGTTTCACCATGTTAGCCAGGCTGGTCTTGAACTCCTGACCTTAGGTAATCCACCCACCTTGGCCTCCCAAAGTGCTGGATTACAGGTGTGAGCTGTGATCATGCCTGTCCCTTAAGGAAGATTTAGACACCTTGTTGGCTCTGCAGGTTCCAGTTTCTTGGGATGCTCCCTCTCTTCATGACATCAATGAAGAAAGTATTTGTCAAAGTTCTCCAAAGAACTTAACAGTCATATCATCACAATCAAAGTAGCAAGACAGAGACAGGCAGGTACAGGAGATGCAGCACTCTGTGATGATCTGGTGGTTGATGGCCGCTTTCTGTTTTATGATTTTTTAAATGAAATTTTTCCGTACATCTTATTTCACAACTTATATAAAAATAAATTTAGCAAATCAAAACATAAGTAAATGGAGACCAACAGTAACATTTTAAGGGCTCCATAGTATTCCATTAAAAGGATATAAGGTAATTTACTGAACCAATCAGTATCTTCATAAATTTTCTTTTTTTGCTCCATCATTCTGCTATCATAAACATTACTGTGTAGAGCACATACGTAAATAAATCTTTGTACGCTTCTACAATCTAGATTGGAATTGTTGGAAATAAATCATAAGACATAGATTGCTAAATGACCATTTATATGACCAAAATTTTAAGTTTGCATGTTGCTCACTTGTGTATGACCGTAGTGGCATTTCAATTAGACCTAGAAAGGTTAGTAAACTATGTGGAAGATATGAATGTAGGAAGTGGCAGGAAAGGTGAAAGATTAGTTTAAAAAGGGTAAAAATGCAGGCTATATCTCCTTATCTCAAAGATTCCAATGTAATTTAAAACAGAAGCATACGCCAACTAGTAATCTGAGTTGGTGAAATATGCTACTGTTAGAAAATCAAATGACAAGAGGAGACAAATCTAACACAGTTCTTTAGTATTATTTTGACACTGGCATTTTAGTAAAAACGTTAACAATGACACCTGCATTATAACTTTTATAAGGGTCACATATTTTTTCTTATACTTCTGTTCAATCCTTATCAGACTAATCAAAATAATGTCTGCATCTTCTCTTCTTGATCTAGCAAAAATATTCTAATAACACATACCTGAATAAGAGAATGTTATGAATATTAATTTTGCTAATCTAAGATATAAAAATTGGAAACTATATAAAATAATTTTCAATAAAGAATAACACAGACATGAGTTACAGATAATAGAATGCTTCATGAATCCTGCAAGGATCTATTCTTTTCTAAAGAAAAACAAAACTAGCAAAAAGAATCCTTATGTAATTTTAGGGTAAGTTTTAAGTTTGCTCGGTCTGCCGTATCATTATCAAAGAATGTTAATTTTTTACTCTTTCATCCTTTTATGTGGCCAAACTTACTATTTTTAATAGTGTAGATGGCAATCATCTTAGTAAATCCATGGCCACACTTCACTAGATGATTTACTGAGTACAGCTTCACCTATTCTTGATGACCTGCAATCAATAAAAGCTATCAAATATTTTATGATGTCAATAAAGTAATGTTTTCATTTTCAAAATCCTCAGAATGCCCTTCCTTTGTAGCAAGTGATTTTCTTGCCTATCCTCTTAGATTTGTTCCTTTAATCAACATATTTACAGCAGTTTTCTACATCTTTGGCAGGTTTTAATCGAATGCCTGTTATAATCTAATAACAAGTGCCAGAAGAAACCATTAACCAAACTAATTTTCTACATGATTCTAAGTCAGTAAGTTGCCATTTTATACCTCTTTCTAGAAAAAAAGCACAGGTTTTATGACAGTTATTACCCTCATTGATTAGGGGACCTTTAAAAAGCCCATGCATGGATTCAGCAGTATGCCAGATCCCACAAGTCTGATTATGTAAAACCAGGGTATTACTGGGACTAAAAAGTCTTAAAACAAAAATCTATAATGATTACAATAATAAATACTACCAACATGAACAGTTTCTTACCGTGAGCATTATGGGTTCACAGACTCTTTGTTTAAATTTGTCTCTGTTATTTCTTAGCCATAAAACGGCATCATATGTGTCACGAAATCTCTGTCTTAACTTATCTTCCTTCTGATTCATAAGATTGTCAAAACGTACAATATGATCATCCACACCTAAAATTGGAAAACAAAACAAAGTCTTATTTCTCTGAAAATTTTAAATAGTGAAATAAACTAATAATAATACAAAAGAATACCCTAGATCTAAAGGTTACAAACACTACTCAGGAAGTACTCCACACAGTGAAAAAGACGTGACCTGAATAAATCATTCTAAAATGTCCAAACACCTGGGAAAAATATGATCCTGAAACTTTAACCTACCAAAAAAAAAAAAAACCCCCATAAGAAAAACAAAACACTAGATTTCTTATCAGAAGACAAATGGCAATAGGCCCTCAAAATTAGTATTTTCATCCTAGAATTGTATATACAACAAAACTAAAAAAAGTGGGGGATGATGAAATAAGGATATTTTCAAGGGTGCAAAGACTCTGAAATTAATTCCCAAATATCTCTTCTTGAGGTTACCTGAAAATGTACTCCAACAAAATAAGGGCATGATGTAAGAAAATGAGACATGGAATTTGGGAATAGGTTTATAACACGGAAAAGGCATGAGAGAAATTACAAATGATAACCATGAAGGCCTCAAGAAGAACCAACTTAGATGGAAGGAGAAGGACAGAAGGCTATGGAATTCAAGAGAATGCCTGATAAGACAGCTTTTTTTTTCGCCTTCAATTTAAGGAAATGCTAAAGCAAATTAAAAGAAAAAAGCCTTTTAAAAGCTATCAATGAAGAGAAATTTAATTATAATGCACTACTTGGTTCAGCTATAAACAAGTTTAATAAACAATACTTAGTATTTCTAAACTTCTTGAATTAACCCATAAATAGAGCACATAAAACACAAATACAAATATCTTCAGCCTTGCAAATATAAAAACCAGAGTATAAATGAGAGAATTTAGAATGTGAGAAGGGAGGAAAGTAACAAGCAAGGATGGGAGGAATACAAGTATTCAGAGCTTACTAAGTGTAGAGTCAAGCAATATTGACAATTGTTAAATGACCAAAAAAAGATATGTATATTATTTATAATAATAAAAATCAATATTAATAATCTTATTTGAAGAATTATAATAGGGAGGTCTAAGGTAAAATCTACATCTAGAGTAAATACGAAAAGATAATGTCTAAAGTTGATTAATCAAGCAATAGTGAAATAAGAATATGATAAATATATATGAAAGACTACTAGAAAAATATCTGCTGGCCGGGCGTGGTGGCTTACACCTGTAATCCCAGCACATTGGGAGGCCGAGGAGGGCGGATCACCTGAGGTCAGGAGTTCAAGACCAGCCTGTCCAATATGGTGAAACCCCGTCTCTACTAAAAATAAAAAATTAGCTGAGTGTGGTAGCGCACGCCTATAATCTCAGCTACTCGGGAGGCTGAGGCAGGAGAATTGCTTGAACCCAGCTGAGGCGGAGGTTGCCGTGAGCCGAGATCGTACCATTGCACTCCAGCCTGGGCAACAGAGGGAGGCTTCATCTCAGGAAAAAAAAAAAAGAAAAGAAAAATATCTGCTAAAAGAATTAAAAGTGCTTATTCTTGATTGGCTCTGGAGGTTAAAAAAAAAAAAAAGGGGGGGGGGTTGTGCCACCCTTCTAGTTTTTTGTTTTTTTTTTTTTGGCCATACACATCTAGTACTTTGATAAACACATAATTTTATTTTTCTGATTTTAGTCATATACAGTGAGCAGACAGAATATAAAATCCCTATCCAAAAAATACTAAAGATCAATTCACATGGTCTACAAAAAAGAAAACCAAAGCTGAAATTGGACAGGTTTCAAGGAACTAAGCTAACAGAAGGTTATGAAGGTTAGGGAATAAAGAGCTTAAATTTGATACAAGTAATAGTGACTTTGTAAAGAAAATAAAGCTAAGCATTTATAGAGAATTAAATCAACTGCTATAATCTGACAGAAGACAGTGGTCAGTTATCATGGCAAATTACAGTACACAATAGATGTGGGTAATTAGGGTATGAAGTTGGAAGAACTGAGTTGAGCTTCCTCAACAAGGCAACTTGAACATTTTATAGAAACAATTACCATGGGAAGAAAGCAGCCCATCAACAGAAATATATCTCCATTTTATAAACATTTCATTCTAACTTTATGAAAACTTACTCTTTTTCTCCTTCTCTAGAGTTTCCCTCTCTCTTCGCTTATCAATTATCTCGCCTTCACATAATGCCTTTTCATCCTGAATCCGTCTCAGATCATTTGTAATGGCATCAATCTGGGGCTGAAGATTCTCGCAGTTTTCTGTGGTCTTCAGTTCGTTTTGTAAATCCTCTATCATTTTGCGGGTATTACTTATTCTCCTCTGTCGGTCATGCTCTTCATTTTGCTTTACTGTTAAAGCCTGCTGAAGTTCTTCAATCTAATAAAACAAAAGCAGGTTAGTACTTGAGATTGTTTTTCTGCTGATAAGACTTTCACAGTAATACAGTTTTTAAAATACAAACAATCTAACTAACATAGGTGTTTTCCTCACTAAAAGGTGCCCTGTGAGAATTAGACTAGCACATTACCAGTTTTACCAGACTATCTGTATCTTTGTTTTACACATTCACTAATGTATCTCAAATACTTTAAGTGGTGGTCAGTATATAATTAGCACTCATTGAATATCTCCTAAATAAACAAAATACTTAAAAAACCAAACAGATTTCTAAGTATTTACAGGGAGTAAGACCAAAATTAAAACAGTCATGTGGCATATGTGATACAGTTTCCATAAATAATAAAGATTACAAGTCACTCTGTTACAGGTTGAATATCCCTAATCCAAAAATCACAAATCCAGAATTCTCCAAAATCTGAAATTTTTTTAGTGCTGACATAACACAAGTTACCCAGAACGCATATTTTTTCATTGTATTAGTTGTATGTCACTTTGTACTGTTAAGTATTTATGCGTAACTATTTAAAAATGATTGTTTATGAGTAGCATATAAATTCAGAGTCAGGAATGGTGGTGATGTCATCAACCACAGATCATCCACATGGGTGGCTGAGATACTGACACCTTTATTTCCTGACAGTTCAACAAATACAAACTTTGGTTCATACACAAAATTATTAAAAACATCATTTAAAATTACCTTCAGACTATGTGTATAAGGTGTATATGAAACATAAATGAATTTCGTGTTTAGACTTGGGTCGTATTCTCAAGATATCTCATTATGTATATGCAAACATTCCAAACTCTGAAAATATCTGAAATCCAAACACTTCTGGTCCCAAGTATTTTGAATAAGAGATACTCAACATGTAATTTGAAACAGAAATAAACTATTTTCTTCCAGTGGAAATATTTTCTACCAATACTTCAGATTAATACTGTGAGATTTTAATTATCAATCTATATGCTTACATTTCTTCACATATTCAAAGTAAATTGTTTTTAAAACCAGCTATGTAAGTTGCCACTTGATGTCAATGAAATTTTTATCAAAACCATGGTCTACCTAAGACAGAGTTAATATTTTCTTTAAGACACACACATATAAACAATATATATTTATACATCCAATTTATTTTTTACAATTAGAGTTTTGTATTAAAATAGATAAATTTAACACATCACATAATATGTACATTAGCTGGCTTTATTTCCAAGTCAGATTTACTCCCTCTCTTTCCTCATTATAAAAGTTATAATGTATTCATTATGGAAAATACAGACACTTATAACTAATAAAAATAACTTATAATCTTAATGTCCTTAAACTTTTACTTTTTTTTTTGAGACAGAGTCTCGCTCTATAGCCCAGGTTGGAGTGCAATGGTGCGATTTTGGTTCACTGCAACCTGGGTTCAAATGATTCTTGTGCCTCAGCCTCCCAAGTAGCTGGGACCACAGGCGTATACCACCACGACCGGCTAATTTTTGTATTTTTAGTAGAGCTGGGTTTTTACCATGTTGGCCAGGCTGGTCTCAAACTCCTGGCCTCAAGTGACCTGCCTGCCTCAGTAAACTATTACATTTTAATGCCTACCTATATCTCCTGTAGAATATATATTCTTTTTACTAAATGGCATCACTAAAAATACATTGATAGCAGTTTCTCATTTTCCCTCATGTTCTGACAAAATGGGATTTTAACATCTTGTGCATCATGTCCTGTGATATGGATATCCACATTTTATCCTATCTTCTGTTGAAATGTGGGTACTGATTTTTTCTTTCTAAAAATTCAGCTTTGGCAGTAACAAAATGCACATATCCCCAAATCTTCTCTACTATAACCAAACATATAGAAGCAAGAGAAAATATATCTGAAAAAATTAAGATATGTGTCTGTCACCGAACATTAACAACGTTCAACAGGCCTAAAAGAAAGTAGATAATAGGAAGTCCAAGGGATTCAGGAAAATAAATGGGCATATCACAGATGACAATATAGAATTAAGAATCACTAAACACATGAGGATGTCCAAGTTCATGAAAAAGGGACAAGAAATTTAACAAACAGAACCTTTGCAATCCCAGCAAAACAGAGACCACCAAACTACTGAAAATCACTGGCCTACCATATAAAGTTGTATCAAGAGAAGGTCTTTGTCTGATACTGACCTGAAAAACTGAAAAGCAGCCCTATGATCCCTTACCTTTCAGTTAAGTTTTCTGAACACTAACTCATTTGTCACCTTCATCCAAGAAATTACCATGACTAATCCCA
Organism: Cebus imitator; assembly: GCF_001604975.1. Classification (NCBI taxonomy): domain Eukaryota; kingdom Metazoa; phylum Chordata; class Mammalia; order Primates; family Cebidae; genus Cebus; species Cebus imitator. The sequence continues at coordinate 2,554,307 of NW_016107470.1, read as the reverse complement.
TTAGTCCTACCACGACTAATACCCATGTTTAGCTCGGGTAAAGTAGGTCTAAACTTCTTAGATCACTCACCTTCACTAGGATACTGTCCCCATACTGCTCTATATCTGCAATTTCTCTGAATGTTCCCTTTTCTTGTTCTAGTGGAAACTTGGCTATTTCTAGAAGACACTTGTTCTCCCTAGATCCCTCTCAAGCAGTGACCTTTTCCTGCCATAAACCATTATTTCAGGACACAGAGGTGAGGAGGGTGTCCTCATTAATCCCCACTGTACTCCTTTTTCCTTTAATTGAGGCCCACTTTGGTTCCTCTAAAGACCATGATATCAGACTTTGTCACCCGTTACCCTTGTTGCTATGTTAACCAGCTCCCTGAAAATCCTCCCTAAGCACATCCATTCAGGGATGACTTTGGCACCTGATTCATTGTCTTCCTTTCTCCATCATTATGCCTGTCATCATGTGACTTCAACATATTTATGGAAAATCAATCTAACTCTTTGGCCTCTGTGTTCCCTTACTTCTTCAACTTCAATCATCTTTTCCTTAACCTCTCCTCAGCCATCTGCCTACTAGACAGAAAAAGGGGGCCGAGGAGGGTTATGTTATAGATCATAAAGCTCCCCAAATCATACCACTTCTGAAAAACATTATTTCTATAATCCTATTCTTTGATCACCATTTCCTTTTCTTCCACTATCCTTTGACTCCACCAGGCTGTGCAATCCACTAAACCCACTACCTTTTCACAATCCCTTCATTTCTTTCCTTAATCAGCTGGGATTCAACAATGCAACACTATAACCACTCCCTTGCAAAGATCCCTTGACCTTCCTTCTTATGTCACACAGGCCAGGAAAAACCCCAGTTCCAATTAAACTTATCTACATACCTTGTAACTATCCATATCTAAGCAACTGAACTAATGAAAGAAACCCTCAAAAACTGGTCTCACTTTAAATCTATGGCCACAAAACTTAAACAGGCACCCAAAATTAAAACATAAACCTGTAACACTTTTTCAATAAACTTGTGCTTTCTTTCTGAGACAAGTTAATACCTTTTGTTCCTTCTTCAATCCTTTATTGCTGCCTTCCCTCTGCTTACTCAGCTAATGATCTTGCCTCATATTCCATTAACAGAAGTTATGATTAGAGTACTCCCTTCTTCTCTTGCTTTTAAATTTATCACTTTACCTACATCCTTACTCATTCTGCTTTACCTTATGCAATGTAAGGGGAGTCCCAGTAGCTACCTAAATCTCACTCCTCCGAGGCTACTCCAGAGCAGTGTTTCTCAAATTACACCGTAAGGTGTAATTTCTCATGAAGGACCATTAAAAACAAAAATTCGAAGCCATCACAAGTCAACTTTTATTAATTACAATTAAATTACCCAAATTCTGGAAAACAGGTTGGCAATTCCTTAAAAAGGTGAATGCACTTATGATATTCTACTCCTAGGAAATTATCCAAGAGAAATAAAAGCATACGTCCATATAAAAAGTGGTAGAAGAATAGGCAGCTCTACTGGTAGTAGCCCAAAAACTAGAAACAGTCAAAATGTCTAATACCAAATTAGTGAATAAACAAATTGTGTGATCTCAAGAAAAATAAAAAGAAAAATACAATAAACTGAATGAAGATAAAAATATATCAGAATTTTTGGGGCACAGCTAATGCAGTGATGACAGGAAAATGTATAACGCTAAGTGCATACATAAGAAGAAAAGTATGTAATGAATAATCTATGCTTCCACTTCAAGAATCTATGAAAAAATGAGCAAATCTACATCAAGCAGAAGAAAGAGAATAATAAAGATAAGAATGCACATCAAAAAAACTGGAAACAGAGAGAAAAATCAATAAAAAAAACTGCTGCCTCTGAAAAAAAATCAATAAAATTAGCAAACCTTTGGCAAGATTAACTTAACAAAAGGAGGGAGGGATAAAAATTGCCAGTATCCAGAATGAAATAGGGGTATCACTACAGATTCTATACATATCAAAGGATAAGAGAATTTATACATACATGAATTTGACAACTTAGACAAGAGGACCAATTCCTCAAGAAACACAACTATCACAATTCACCTAATATGAAACAGATATTTGACTAGTCCTATAGCTATTAATGAAGTTGAAAACATAATTTCAAAACTCCTCCAAAAAGAAATCTCTAAGCCCAGAGAATTTCACTTGAGAATTATACAAAATGTTCAAAGTATATAAACACCAAATCTGTACAATCTCCTTCAGAAAGCAGAAGAGGAGGGATCACTTCCCAATTCATTTTATGAAGCTAGTTATCCTAATACCAAAAGCAAGCAGAGAATACAAAAAGAAGACTATAAAACAATATCACTCATGAACACAGACACAAAAATCCTTTAACACAGAATTCAGCAATATGTAAAAAGAATTATACACTTAGACACCACAACCAAGTGGGGTTTATTTTAGCGATGCAAAACTGATTTGCTAGTCAAAAATCAGTCAATATAATCCATCACTTATTAACAGCCATCAATAGAGAAAAGCATTTGACAAAACGGAATATGTACTCATCATAAAAATTCTCAGAAACACAGAAATATGCATAAAATTTTTCTGAACCTGACAAAGCATATATATATATTTTTAAAACCTGCTGCTATTACTACATACTGAATAATGAAAAACTGAATGCTTTCCTCCTAAGATCAGGAATAATGTGAGGATTTCAGTGTTCACCACTCTTATTCAACAGAGTGCTGAAGTTCTAGCCAATGCAATAAGGCAAGAAAACTAAACGCATACAAATCAGAAAGGAAGAAATAAAGCTGTCCCTATTTGTAGCTGACATGACTGCCTATGTACATAGTCCCAAAATATTTACCAAAGAAGAAAAAAACAAAACTAAGTCAGAGGTATAAATCTAACAAAACACACAAAGGACCTGTTGCTAAAACTACATAATGCTGATGAAAGAAATAAAAAATCTAAATAAAGAGAGACATACCATGTTCATAAATCAGAAGACTCAACATAGTAAAGATTTCAATTTTTCCCAAATGTTTAGTGACATTTCTATTAAAATCCCAGCAACATTTTTCTGTAGATATAGAGAAGATTTTGATGTCATCAGAATGGTGAAGAAACTCCAGACATCTCCTCAATAAAAGCAATGAGGACACTGACAAAAATTGTCAAAATTAACTCTTTCAGAACTCTGGAATTTACCCAAATGCTTGTAAAAATGTGGGAAGATCTTATTAAAAAAACAAAATGGCTGAATCTCAGTAAAAATAGCAAGCTCTGTAGAATTCTGAACTTGCTTCATTCCTAAACCCCTTGTTCCATTCATGTGGTATTCTTAAAAAGCAATAGCCAACAATCACAGTGAAAACCTGCAGTCTAGCAGCTGCTGGAGAGATATGAACAGGTTTGGAGCTCTTTTCTAATGGCAAAAAAATGCAATTACTTTTGCACCAACCTGGCAAAAAAAAAATGCAAGTACTTTTGCAACAACCTAATAAATCCTCATTCTCAGAGAAATGTCATTATCTGATCTAACTGGCAGTTTCCTGGGAAAACTTACTTGTATAAGGCTTGTCTGTATTTGACCTGACTCATAGCTCACCACTGCAAAACAGCCTTTTCCTTGGATGCATTTGTCAAAAACAATCAGAAACAACTGTTTAATATCACAGCTGCCTAAAGCAGATTAAAAGTTACAGCAAACAATAAGCTAACCAAAAATCTTAAAAGAAAAAACTGGGGAATGATCTTCTCCCCAAACCATATGAGGTTTTAGAAGCTCCAGTGATTCTAGAAAGTCATATGCATTAGGACTGTGTGCATGCCCATGGCTGTGTACATGCTCCAGAAAGACCTAAAAAGACCCTACGTTTTCACCTCTGTTTCACTTTGATATGTGCAAATAGGAAGTGAAGATTGAGACAGAGTTAACCAAAGTTTTCAACAATCTTAGGAGCATTTATTCAAGAAAAATGATTGAATCTCAGTAAAGTGTGAATACTGCCTGGCTGAATGTTGAAGGCATGACCCAACATACATACAGAGATCCTCAACAAAGACTGGGAAACATATGGGTTTCAGGCATTTAAGGAAATATGTATTCAGTCACTAGCTAACCACTAAACTAACCTAGCAGTCACTTCGGTAGCCACATATGACCAAGGATACAGACCTTACAGAACTAGGAAAGTCACTAAGCAAACAAACACCAACAACGTACTCAGTGAAACAGCAACATCAAGCCCTGGAGAATGGAACGGGATTGACTTCCAGAGTTGCTAGAGTATGTAACTTAAACTGTTCAGTTTCAACAAAAACACATTGAAAGACGTGAGAAAGTATGGCCCATACTCAGGAAAACAGCAGTCAATAGAAATGGACTTATAAGACTTATAACCCTTTTCCCATTTGTCCTGAGAGTATCTGCTGGTGGTGCTTGCGGCTGCAGCATTTACCTCAAGGTAACTTTGACACAAAATATCTTGCTTTTATTATTTTCACATCGTTCTAGTATACTGACTTTGGAAACAAAAGACATCAATCATTCTATTTACAGCATTTGGTTTTTAGTAATATAGCATTCCTATGCATGATGTTAACATCATTCTAGAACAGTTGTTGGCCAAATGTTCATTTGATGAATCCAATTATTCCAAAATAGATGATTGTAATGATTCAGAAGATTATGATGTCAGTTCTTTTGAAAAATAACTCCAAGAACAGTTTTTACATTTTATTTTCACATTGAAAACTGGTCAGATTTGCTTAAGCCTCAAAGAGTGTGTTTATGTAAAATTAAATGAGTGCTGGCAGTGAGCTGCACGTACTTTTTTTCTAAAGAGGAAAAGCATTAAAACAGCTATTTTAAATATGTTCAATAAATTAAAAGAAACCATGTCAAAAAAACTAAAGGAAGAGAACAGTGTCTCACTGAATACAAAATATCAACAGAAGCATAGAAATTACAAAAAAAGAGCTAACTAGAAAAATCTAGAGTTTTTTCTACAGTTGAAAAATGCAGAACTAAAATAAAAGATCAGAGACTCTTAACAGCAAATCCAAATAGGCAGAAGAAAGAGTAAGTGTACTTGAAGATAGGTTGATTGAGATTGTCCAGCATGAGGAACAAAAAGAAAAAAACAATCAAGAAAAATAAGCAGATGGCCAGGTGTGGTGGCTCATGCCTGTAATCCCAGCATTTTGGGAGGCTGAGGTGGGTGGATCACCTGAGGTCAGGAGTTCCAGAACAGCCTCGCCAACATGGTGAAACCCCATCTCTACTACAAACAGAAAAAATAGGTGGGTGTGGTGGTGGGCGCCTGTAATCCCAGATATTCAGGAGGCTGAGGCAGGAAAACTGCTTGAACCCAGGAGGCGGAAATTGCAGTAAACCTGGCCAACATGGTGAAACGCCATCTCTACTAAAAATAAAAAAAATTAGCCAGGTGTGGTGGTGGGTGCCTGTAATCCCAGCTACTTAGGAGCCTGAGGCAGGAGAATCACTTGAACCCAAGAGGCAGAGGTTGCAGTGAGCCAAGATCACACCATTGCACTCCAGCCTGGGCAACAAGAGCAAAACTCCATCTCAGGAAAAAAA